>NW_024061884.1:600000-872500 GCF_006381635.1 Hibiscus syriacus
GATAGTTGGCCTCCTAACAATATAAAATCTCAAACAAAGTTAAACTTGTACTAGTAATAACTTGTTTATATATGGTATTATTTGTGTGTTAACTTATATCATTCATCGTCGTATATGAGAGTAAATCTTCCCAATCCAACATGCGGATCCACTTCTAGGTAATAGCCCTAGGAATATAATTTGATCTTTTTATCGCATATGTCCGCATGCTGGGTAAAGCCTCAAATATCCAAATCTACAAAACAATATAATACACAAACATTAGTAATTGTTAAATAATTAATTATAATTTTGGAAACATTATATAGAAATTCTTACCTTAAAGGCCCAAGTAAAGCCTATCAAAGTGTATTTAGAACCATCGCCCCACAAACTTTTTCGGTCCTCAAAGGCAGACTACAACTTCTTCCAAGTAGCTTTCCATAGATATGAACCCCACGAAATAGTTTCCATGCATTTAGGTCCTCTACCAATAATATTAGGTCCTCGAAGATTGGTTGTCTTCCCTCTTTGCCTAAAAAGTCGGCATGCAAAAGTAATAAATGGCATACTCGGACAACATCAAGGTTATCCATCCGAGTAAAACCATCTTTATCAAATAATATCTTCAAGTCGTCGACGTGTATACTCGGCTTCGACTTTGCCAGCTCAGGAAAACCCCGATATAACCATGATGGGCGGGCGATATGACTAGTGTACCGACCTATATCATCGTGTCCGAAGCGTAGACCGGTGATTATGCAAAACTCCTCCCGCCCAAAACAAGTATACGCCGATGCCGGAGGAAAATGAAACCATATCTCCTCATCACCACGTTGTACCCCCTCGGGTAGATCGTTAGTCATGGTCTGAAGAAACAAATGTGTCAACATAGTATCTCCACCCGTATGTTGCACTTTCAGCCATGGCCCGAAGCAAGTATTCTCAAACAATTTTCTTTGTGGAGGTGTAAGAGTCGACGCAATTTTAGTGGCTAGGCTTAATTTATTCCTTAAGGTCAATGCAGCCAAAAACAATTTCTACAAAAACAACAAACATACCAAGTTAGATATACCAAAAACTACAAATTATACACTATAAACAAATATGATATTAAACAGTGAAAACAAAGCCAAATATGTTTCAAACTAGCACGGTATTCACCCAAGTCATTATTCCATCATAGTTCATAAAATGCATCAGATAACATTCCAGAAGTAAGCATTTATATAAACATTTAAAATGACAACATATAGGTTTAGTGCAGGTTCAAGGACAACATAAAGAGTAGTAGTTTATTCTTGACACTTAAATTAGCAACATTGTGAAGTTAGTATTTGTCTTTGTTTTTTGGTTGAAGTAATGCAATTCATTCAAGTTTCAATTTGCAAATAAAAGAAGTTTCTGAAACTTAAATTCGCAACGCGAAAATGAACATTGCAACGCGATTTTAGTTTCGCGTTGCGATTTTCATTTTCGCATTGTGAATTTGGTGTTGCGATTTAGGGTTTCTTCAACAAAAAGACAAAACAAAGACAAATACTAACTTCACAGGGTTAAAGACTAAACAGTTTAGCAGTATTGGCAGCAACGAATGAATTTAGCAATCTCAGTGAAATGGTTAATCTAATAATAATACAAAATTTTCAAAATAAAAATAAGAGATTAAAAAAACTAACCCTCGGTGGTTGATTTTCCATTTCTGACCGTTAATGGTTGTGAGGGTTGCTCTGAGAGATGGAGATAGACGGATTTCATTGGAAATGGGGACGGATTTCGTCGGAGATGGGAACGGATGTTGCCGTAGAGAGTGAGAGATAGAGATGGGATTGAGTTGTGCTTTAGGGTTTTAGGTTAGAGATGATTTGCGATAATACTTTTACATTTGTGTTGCGAAATTAATATTGTGTTTCTCGTAAAAACATTTGACTTTCGCGTTGCGAATTTGACTATCGCGTTGCGAATTTGACTTATGTGTTGCGATTTACAAATTCGCACCGTGAATTTGACTTTCGCGTTGCGAATTTGAAAAATCGCAACGCGAATTTGAAAATCGCAACGCGAATTTGGAAAATTGCAATGCGATTTACATATTCGCGTTGCGAAATTGAAAACTGGGTTGCGAAATTGGAATTCGCATTCCAAATTTGAGATCGCGTTGCGAATTTGTTGGTCATTTTGGCAAATCCAAAAAAAGTTGGTTAAATTCGTATATTATAAGGCATTTTTGGTCACTGAGGTTATTTTATGTTGGATTTCAGCACGATGAAACGAGGTTTATTGTCTATGAATTGATGCAAAATGGTTCTTTGGAAACTCAATTACATGGTAACAGAAATAAAAAGCTCCCTTCTTTCAATCTCTCACAAAGATGATAGAAATGTGATAGTTTTGTCATGGTTTACGACCTTCCCATGGGTCATCATTAACTTGGCATAGGAGGATGAAACTTGCCGTGGATATAGCAAGGTGAGCTTTTGACATCCACTGTTCTATTTTTCTCAGTTAATGAAACAGTAATAAACAAATATCCTCGTTGTTGACCAGAGGATTAGAATATCTTCATAAGCACTGTAATCCACCAGTCATCCATAGAGATCTGAAATCATCTAATATCCTCTTGGATTCAGATTTCAATGCCAAGGTAATAAATTATGAACATAAACTATTTGACAGTGTAAAACCTTTTGTGTGTGTGTACTGTTGTTGCTCACTTTCTTTCTTTGGTCTAGCAGTAACTGATGCAGCCCAAAACAAGAATAATTTGAAGCTTTCAGGCACTTTAGGTTACCTAGCTCCGGAGTATCTTTTAGTTGGTATGTACACGAATTGGGTATAATCGAACAATTGATTCTGACAGGCTGTTGTTCATATTGTTTGCATTATTGTAGGGAAATTAACAGATAAGAGTGATGTCTATGCATTCGGTATTGTGTTGTTGGAACTATTATTGGGAAGAAAGCCTGTAGAAAAACTGGCACCAGCTCAATACATATCTATCGTCACATGGGTATGCCTTGCTCGTGTTTTAGTTTGCCATTGAAAAATCAACCGAACCTTCAGACAATTTAATGCATAACTATCATATGAATTTGCAGGCCATGCCTAAGCTTATTGACAGATCTCAACTCGCAAACATGGAGGGCATTTCATAATTTGGAGGTCTTCTACGGAAGCTGCTTTCAACCTAGTGTTGGGGATAGCCTACTATCTTACCTCCCCCTTACCCCATTACATATGGGAACAAGGGACATCCATTTTTCAACTCGCAAACATTGTGGATCCTGTGATTAAAAATACCATGGATTTGAAGCATTTATATCAGGTTGGTAAAGCTGTTCAGTGTTTCACTTTCGGAAACCAGTTCCTCTCGCATTTGCGTGATTATGATATAATTGCAAAGTGGGATTTTAATATTGTAGGTTGCAGCTGTAGCTGTGTTATGCGTGCAACCAGAACCGAGCTATCGTCCGTTGATAAATGATGTTCTCCACTCACTTATTCCTCTTGTTCCTACGGAGCTCGGAGGGACCTTAAGAGTTGGACGATATGTAGTCCCTTGACCCAAAAGCCAAAACCTACCTAGTTCAGTCTTGACATGTCTCAAAATCGGTATCAGACTTGGTTTCAGTTTTTTTTTTTCTAGGTAAAATCATAGTTCTGCATCAGCTCGATTGCACAATTAGATGCAAACTTCTGATGATATTTGGACGGAAGACTAGATGATTTAGCCTGAGTAGAAGATTTTCGGATTGTTCATACAATTTGTAAATTACACTATATATATAGATGCTTTATGCTAGTTTAGTTGAACTGTCACACTTCACAAGTAACATCAATGGCTAAAAAGACAGATTTGCAGCTCAAAACATGAGCGTTCGTTGCTTATTAAGAGTTTTCAATGCTCAGTAAAATAACATTATTACATGTTTTTCGTAAAATCACTCCAATATTCATGAATTGCTGAATTGCAGATATCATCTTAAAATTTTCATTAATTTAACTCATTGTGGTATGAATCGATGATGGCGTCTGCTAAGTATTCACACTTTGCCAATGATAATCCTGCAAGGGAAATCCTTCCATCCTTGGTCATATACGTGCCACTTGTTCGTCATATTATCGCACTGTTAAGGGGAAAACACACACAGACATAATGTCATAATACAAAGATTAAAATCCAACACATATCGAGTATCTGTGTTGGAACAGGCCATTATGAGCTTTGTTTAAGTCTGTGAATGAAAACATGCCGATCTGCTTGAGAACGAAGACCAATCCTTCCCACTTTTATCTTTGGAAGAAAGACGGTCGAATAATTTGTCTCACGTTCTTAATTCTCCCGGCCATCATTTCCATCTCTGCATTCCATTAGTTGAAGAGAGCTGAATCCCCAACGATATTGGCAATGATCCTCGCCCCATGAACAGGAGGATTGGAGTACATTGGTCAAGCTATTCTTTTCAGTTGGCTCTTTACCTTGCAACATGCATGCAACATAAGAGAGATTATCAAGGAAGGACCAGTGGCACTGTATACTAAAAATGAATATTTTCCAGCATTAAGCACAACATAATTGTACCTTGCAGCAGCCTCTGGTGACAAGCAAACAACATTTATTGCTCCAATCCTTTCTGCATAAAGGTCAAGATTTTTACCGTATGACCGAGCGGTAATAACCTCCATACCACGAGCAACAAACATCCTAACAGATGCTGCAACAGCATCAGGCTTCCACTTGCAAACCCCTATTGAAAAAAGTAAATCAAGAAGTTCTTATTTAAATCACCTTTGTCTAAAAATTCAGGCAAGTAATACCTGGTATGCAATATTGAAAAACGGAACATGGTTCTTCTCTTGGATGACATCTGCAATTATTTCCCATTGCTCTGGAATTGGATCGATACCAGTAGGGTTGCGAGCACAACCACGAAGAAGAATAAAAGAACTCTCAGGAGCTGCCTGAAAAGTATAATTGAAGAATAAATCTAGAACAAGGAATTGACTTATTGCGCATTGATATATACTGTAGTGAGCATTTTTAGCTAGAGTATGACCTTGATGTCTGCTATCATCCCTTCAAAATCCAAACCGTTTTCGGGTCATAGTATAGGTATTCCGACCATGGAACCCTAGCATCATTGAAAGTGTTCTTGTGGTTACCTGCAAGATGGTTTGGTAACTATGCAATTGAACAAATTTCACAACTAAGTTCAACAAGGAGATGGCATTCACCCCAAGTAGGAGATAATATTATAACTTTTGCCCCAGGAAAATATCGTTCTATGAGCGCTGCAGCCAGCCGAAGTGAACCAGTTCCTGAAACCCTTGAACTGTTGCAACCTGGAAAAAGGTATAATAAAATAAATCAACAAGTATCAAAATTTGCCTGAAAAAATAAATCATAGAGAGCTAAACTAGACATAGTTTATTTTGGTACAAGACAATAGCCAGAAATCTCACGCACTCTTTGTTGCTTTATAACTGGATTGTCTGCACCAAATAACAACTCTGCAGTCACTTTACTAAAAGCAGCCAAGCCTTCAATAGGGAGATACTGCAAGTGAAAACCATAGGAAGCAAGCCAAAGAAGAGTGATCACAGGTTTTGTATGCATATTAGTAACTCGAGTTACCTCTCGGTTTTCCCCTTTCTCCAGTAGAAGCTTATCAGCCTATAAAATTTAGAGGTGACAACATAAATTATTTTCAACTCAACTTAATTGTCAAAAAAAAAAAAAAACTCATTCTTGGCATCAAGAATCAAAACAAATTATAAGCTATGTCAATGGAGAATCTAGAACAGGCCATGACTCATGAAAGAATCCATACCTTTTTAACCACATCAAGCAGATAGGGCTGTAGCTCTTCAGTTCGATAGGCTCCAACTCCAAGGTTGAGTTTCAATTCATGGTTGTCTGCTTCGAAAGCTTCAGACACCCCAAAACGAGATACATTGGATGCCACAACCATAGATATTCGACCAAAAGACTGCAAACAATACCCCCAAAAAAATATCAAAATACCAGCTACCCAGAGTCACACATGATCAAGGGGGAAAAACCTTAATTATTGTTACATAGCCATAATGAACATGAAAAGTTGATCTTTAAATGGTAATGGGATAGAAAAGGAAAAAAAAGGGAACCTTTGCTCTGATGAAAGTATTGGTTTTTTCCTTGTTGATGCCCCCAGGATTAGATCTTCCCTGCGAGAAACATATTTCCATTTCTCAATAACTAAACAGTATCTAAAACAGAAACAGAAAGTGATCAGAAAATACCTTGTTGATTCCATGAATAGAAAGTGAAGCAGAGGGAGTGGAAGAAGCCAAAGAGAGTAGCGATGAAGCCACGAGGAAATTCAACAAATTGCTAATAACAACAATGAATAGCAATAAGATTTGAAGTATAAGGAAAGGGGCGATGGGTTCGAAGCGAAAAGCTTGGTGATCAACTGAGTTTGATAATTTTCAGCTAAAAAATAGTGGAAACCGTGAAATGGCGCCGCTGGAACCGACAAGAGAGAGGAACAGTGTGCTGCGACAAAAGAGTTGAGATAGTGTTAAAACTGAGGTGTAGTTGTTTGCCACTTGTCAGCTGATAAGTAGGCTCGCCATGTTGAATTGATTTCAGATCTTTCGATTCAGGATTCACGACCCTGTCCCATGTTGAGTTGATGAATGTCTACGAGAAGAGAACAGCTAAAATACAATGTGAATAGATATGTTGGTTTTGTTTTTATTGTTTTTTTTGTCTAATTACGGATTTATTCACTCTATAATGTTGAAATTCAAAATAATTGTTTTATGTTTTAATTCGACATAATTCAACCCTCTGTTTTTTATAATATTATTGTCTAAATTTGTAACACCAATTCACGTTGTTATCAATTGAGATCTACGTAGAATGATGGAATCCTAAAATTTAACATAATAAAGGAAATAAAATAATAAACAAACTAGGGTAAAATTATTTATAAATATTTAAAAAAGAAAATGAAAAACTTACCCAATAAATGAATATGAAGAATGCACTCCAACAATTCGTTTTGAAATGTCCAATTTGATAATGGCATTTATGGCCCAATACTCCAAGCAGATAAATTATTTGGGGTATTGGGCCTGCCCATAGTTTATTTTAGAGAATACATTTTTTACAGTGCACTAAAAATTAGAATATTGTTTTTAATTGGTTCTTTTGTAGTGGGCCTATGGATGTCATTATTTTATTGATATTATAATGACTCGTCATGTCGAGGTGACGAGTCATTAAAATATTTTTTTTAAAATATTAAATTTAAGAATAAAATTTATAATTTTTTTTAAAAAATAGGGTGAATTCGTCACCTCAAAATGACGAGTTCCTTCAAATTCAAAAATACTAACCGTTTTCTAGCCGTTGATCAACGAACAAACGAGCAGCAACAGACAACAACGATCACTTGAAACTTTTTACCTCGGGGTGAAGATTTCAGCCAACCATTTAAAATTTGTATGCGTTTATAGCCGTTAAGAGTAAGGCTATAAATAAGGAGTTTGGGGTTTTGGTTTTTCACCAAAACATGAATCCGGAAAAAATTGAAAAAAATACTTTGTGCGAAAATTATGAAAAATGGAAACCCGAGAATATATGTTGCGACTGGATAACGTCCATGTTTCATCTATCCAACGTGGGCCAAATGAATGGAGTTTTTGTAGTTGGGGGATGACAACCAAAGAGTCGCATCAGCGGATGATGACATATCTACATCAACCTGGTTTATTTCCAACCATTTGTTTATGTGGCTTCAAGGTGTACCCAATGTTGACCGAGGCTTTGATCGAATGTTGGCGCCCAAAATGCACATGTTCCACTTCCCAAGTGGTGAAGCGACGATTACTCTAGAAGATGTCGTTTACTAACTCTATGTTCCGGTGAATGGAGCCTTAGTGGTGAGGCAAAACATTTACGCCCCTACGATGTTGGTTTACCAAGTTTTGGGAAAATGGCCACCATTCGACGTCATCAGGGGCTATCAAGTCATGATAATGTGGTTGGATTTCAAATTCCAAGTCATGGACGAGTCTACAGAGGCAGATGTTGTGTTTACCTCTCGAACATTTCTTCTTCAATTGATATGAGGGATATTATTACCGGATAAATCTGATAATCTGGCACACACTCAATATCTGCAATATTTAGAAGAGTTTGTTATGTGTCGTAATACCAGTTTAGGCTCGACGATTTTGGACTTTCTTTATCGGGAGCTTTGCAAGGCCACACTTGTCCAAACGGGTCGAAAAGCTGAAGTAGCAGGTTATCTGATACTACTACAATCCTGGGCCTGGTATCGCTTCCTGTTTTTGACGCTAGTTACAACAGCCCCAGTAGAGTTTCCGCTGGCTGCAAGATAATTGTTTAACTTTATTTATTTAAACTTTTTTTTTGAATTTCATAAATTTAATTATTTTTATTTGTTTATAATTTTTTTATTTTTAAATATTTAGGATGGAGTCATAAAATCTCCGAGATGAAGTTGGCGGGTGCCACTACACGAGACATACGGATGATGATCAACATCATTGGTTGATTTACGGTATGACATACAAAATTTTAATTATTTTATTTGAATATTTTTTAACTTTATATATTAACTTTGATGTTTAATATTTACAGTTCTCTTGGCCTTCGTATGTCAACGAGGAGATCAATTAGTTATTACCGAAGGGATTTTTTTAGAGGTCCCACTTCTGGTGTACCATGACGTCGTTGTCGCATTATGCGATTATAGAGTGGCATGCCGCAGATAGAGTGATGCGACAGTTTGCATCGTACCAGTCGATTCCTACGCTTATGGTTGAAATGGACGCTCTCCATACAATCAATATGCGTGGGAAACATGACAAAAATTGGTCAGTGAGGCATGTTTTCTATATCGAGCAATGGAATCATCATGACATCACACTGCTGGACCTCGATTTTGACTATTCTCCATATCTTCGAAATTATGAAGCAAATGGGAAACCATATCTGACGACACTAGAAGTGAGGGGAGAATGAAAAAATCATCAAGCCACATGCACCAAGTTCAAGAAGAAAGCATCGTCTGCTTCTGCTTCACCATCTACCACTGAAGAGTACTATAAGGCATCCTAGGCCAGTTTCGGTTTTTATCCTTCATGTTATACTTCAGTCGAGACTCGACCGAATTGGGTTAGAGGTTCATAGGATGCATCGCAATACACTTAATGATATTCAACAGAACATACAGTTGCGGGTGAGTGGGACCATATCCTATATGGTCACCAAAGCCAAGTCAAAGCAGTTACGATGATGATGGCGTCAAATGTCATAAATCTATCATTGTATTTTAAAGGTGGATCACAGAGTGTGTTAAATACACCTCCTCGGCAAGGCGACAATGACGACCAAGGTGTACGGCCCCGACATACTTGACAAGCCCCGCGACATTATCATTCAACAACTCCTCTACATTGTCAATAACTTAGGAGACATGGATAAATTTTCTTTGTAATTTCCATGCAAAAATTTATTTCATGCAATTATTTATTTACTTTGTATTTTGTAAAATAATAATTTTATTTTTATTTTTATTTTTATTTTAATTTTTAAAATTTTACCGGACCAAACTTGTCACCTTGAGGTGATGAGTTCCAAGTGATCGTTGCTGTTCGTCTTCCCGTTGACTAACGGCTACAAAACGACTACTATTTTTGAATTTGAGTGAACTCATCGTGTCAAGGTAACGAGTTCACCCTATTTTTTAAATTTATAATTTTTATTTTATTTTTATTTTTTTAAAAATATTTTTTAGCGTGACGAGTTATAATGCCAATAAAATAATGACCACATGGGGCTCACTATGCAGGGACCAATTAAAAATAATATCCGAGCGAACTCTCTCTTCAAGGTGAAGAGTTCGGGGTGCATTGTAGAAAATGTCATATTCTTCAAAATAAACTCTTAGTAGACCCAATACCCCAAATAATTTACCCGCTTGGGTATTAGGCCAAAAAACCATTGGGTGATTGATGCTTATTGACATATTATAAAATGTGGATTGCTCAAAAGTCTAACATAATTTCAGGGTTGATGACCACTACAAATGTAACACCCTAGACCAGAACAACACATAGTCGACGACCAAAATGCACACAGAACCACTATAGTGGCTAACCAATTTTTTTTTTAATTTCCAAGAAAAAAAGACCAATTATAAACAATCATGCTAAAATGAATCAACCACAATTTAAATAAAATGGTTTACATCAGGAGCTCCCAAAAATACTATTTTAAATCATACATATCATCGCTTAAAAATGAGCCATCACAGAAATATACAAAGGGTTCACAGGTATACATGCTCTCTATAAAGATGACCTAAGACATACTCTACAATAATTGGATCTGGATCATTGCTGGCCCAAAAAGTCCTCGGACTGCTCCTCGTCTAACCTGCGTAAGGAAACAAATTCCAAACACTGAGCTCACTAGCCTAATACCACAATAACAACTAAGCCATACTAAAAGTGTTCATGACATGCTCAAGCTAACTGATAAACTGAAATAGTGAGTATATTCGTATACTACACTCTATACTCTATGGTAGATATATTGGTGTGACTGAGGTTCTGCATCTCGGAGCTCACACACCCTTCTAGTCTACCGAGGTTGGTTGCCCATAATCTCTGCATCGGTCAACACCCTCGACTAACCCACTCCTTGAGTGTCGGACCTTGCGTCCAAGCTAGTTAGATTTAAGTGCCTCACCCACTACTTAAAGATATATCCAGACTTAATATGTACTTTCATTAATACAAGCATTTTCTAAAGGAACTCAGGTGTCTTGATTGTTTCCCGAGCCTCATCCAAGGCTATTTTTATGTCATCCTAATTGACCTTGTTTCTAAGTGTAATATTAATATCATTAATATTCTCACTTGTAGTCTTATTTGATAATAAAATGAAGTGTTGGGGTACTTCGAGTCTAATTCCTTTAAAAACTGACATTTTTACCTAAAATAGATTGAAAGTATCGATACTATCCCAAGAGTATCGATACTCCAGCAAAAGTTTCGATACTTCATATAAGTATCGATATTTTTAAACATTATGTTATGCCCAATTTTGAAACTTTAAGGAAGTTTCGAAACAATGACCCAGTTTTGGTACTCTTGAAAGAGTATCGATACTCTTGCCCAGATACTCACGAATTTGCCCAAAACGAAGAATAAGATATCGATATTATCCCAATAGTATCGACACTATACCTGCATAAGTCATAAAACACATACTAAAATGTTATATTTTAATCCCAAGACCTTAGTGAGGTCACCAAACATGCTTAAAGTTTTATTTGATCAACAAGGGTCATAATAGATACTTTAAACTCATTTATAACTATTAAACAAGAATTTCACAAGAAAATGATTATCACGCTCAACTCAAACATTTAAACTATTTTGAACTTCTAATGACTCACTAAGAGTAGAGAAGAGTTTTTGAACATTTAAAGGTGTTACCTTGCTCCTTTGGTGGCTAGAACTCTCATCAACTCAACCAATGCTCAACTTTTCCTTGTCTTTTGATTTGGAACTCTCTCCCACTTCCTTCACTAAACAAAGTAAGAAAATGGATTACTAATCCATCTATAGGTTGTATACATTCTAAATAACTCCTTATAACCCAAAACATAGCTAGAATCCATATATTCTCACAAACCTCTCAAAATCCATTTTTTCTATGGATAAAAACTAGTGAAATGGAGCTTAAAATGAAGCTTGAAGGGCGAGGGTTAAAAATCTTACCTTTGCTTGACCCAAACTAAACTTGAAGTCCTAAATTCTTCAACTTGAAGATGGAAGAAGAATTGAGAAAAGATGGAAGAATAAGATGAGTATTTGGTGGGAAATGGGGAGTTGTTCACGTAGGCCTCATAAAATAGGGGAGTTTTCAGATTTTGAAATAAGAATCAGATAAATTGCACTTTTGGTCTCTTTATTTTCTATTTTATAAGACAATCATCTCTTACCATCTAACTCTTAGGCCCATACTCAAACCTAAAAGCACGAAACATCAACTTTAGGCTTCGGGTTTACCGGAACTACTAAACCAAGATTCGAGGCATTATAAATCTCCATTCTTAAAAAGAAATTTTGTCCTCAAAATTTACCTAGATATAAAAGATGCAGATACTGGAGCTTCATATATTCATTTGTTTCTCAATTAGCTTCCTCGGCCCCGTGATTTCTCCAAAGTACTTTACTAAAGTGATATTGTTGTTTCTTAGCTCTTTCACTTATTTAGCTAGACCTCTAATCTAATCATCCTCATAAGACATGTCAGGGATCAACTTGACTTGTTCTAAAGATAGGACATACGATGGATCGGAACGATATCTTTAGAGCATGGATACATGGAACACATATGAATGTGCTCCAACTCTTATGGTAAAGCTAAACGATAACCTACCAGTCTTATTCTCTCAAGAACTTTGTAGGAACTGATGAAACGCGAAGTCAACTTTCCTTTGCATCCAAACCAAAGCACCTTCTTCCACAGGGACATCTTAAGGAATACCTTGACCCTCACATCAAACTCAACATCCTTGCGATTCAAATTCGTATACAACATCTGTCTATCTGAAGTCTCCTTAAGTCTATTCTAAATCACCTTGATCTTTTCTTCAGTTTCACGGACCAGATATGGCCCTATTATCTTCCCTTCACTAAGCTCGATCTAACAAAAAGGAGTTATACACATGCACCCATACAGGGCTTTGTTTGGAGCCATCTGGATGCTCGTCTGATAACTGTTATTATACATAAACTCCACCAATGGTAGGGGATCTTCCCAACTACCTTCAAGATCTATAATAACGCAGCTAAGAATGTCCTTAAGAATCTGGATTACACACTCTGACTGACCGTAACACTGTGCTAAAATAAATCTTGATACCTAGGGAACTGTGAAGAGCTTCCCAAAATCGAGAAGTTAAACTAGGTCTCTATCTGAGATGACCGAAGTCAGGATTTCATGTAACCTCACCATCTCTTGAATATAGAGCAACAATAGCCTCTCTAAGGTGAAGTCCATTATAATCGGTAAAAAGTGAGAAAACTCGGTCTCATTTTTACTGCGGTATTTGAATCGGCTAGAGTAACCTTGAGGGAACCTGATGTTTTGCCTTAACCTGTTGGCAAATCGAACACTTTGCTACAAGCTCAAAAACCTCTCTTTTCATGCCTGACCATAAATACAAAGGTTGAAGCTCTTGATACATTTTATTGCTACTAGGATGGACATAAAGCAGACTATAATAAGCTTCATGAAGGATCTTACTACGCAACTACTCAACATCAGGCATACATAAACATCATCTTGCATTTCTAACCATGGGGCCTCACCTTGTTAAAACTGTTCCATCTGAGCTCTTAGGCAACTGTCTAAACTTTGAAGTCTCTTAACTTCACTCACTAGCTCGGGTTATACTCAAAGCTCGACTAACAAACCTTCATCACTGGATATACCCAGGCGCACCAGCAAAGCTCTTAGCTTTAACATCGACTTTTCGCTCAGTGCATCAGCTACAACGTTTTCTTTCTCGAGATGATAGTCGATAACACAATCATAATCCTTAAGCAACTTCACCCACATATGCTGCCTCAAGTTTAACTCCTTCTAGGTAAGAAAATACTTTAAAATTTTGTGATATGTGAAGATATGGAATTTCCCCCCCAAACAAGTAATGGCTCCAAATCTTAAGCGCGAAAATAACCGCTACAACCTCTAAATTGTGTATGGGGTAATTCCGCTCGTAAGGCTTGAGCTGACGAGATGCATATGCTACTACTTTTCTATCTTGCATCAAAACGTATCCCTTATCGTTTAGCGAAGCATTGCTATATATGGTAAACTCTTTTACCGACTCAGGATGGGTTAAGACTGAGGCTTGGATCAACAAGGTCTTCAATTGCTCGAAACTATATTGTCGTTTCTCACATAAAAAAAACAATAAACCTTTCTGAAGAAACTTTGTCACCGGGGGGACTATCATCGAAAAACCCTTTACGAAGCGATGATAATATTCCGTTAGACCTAAGAAACTGCATACTTTATTTACACTCTTGGATGGCTCCCACTCAAGAACTGCTTGAACTTTCTGAGGGTCAACACAGATACCCTCTGCTGCTATGTTGAAAACATTTTGATGTTTCGATATAACAAATTAAATTAAAAGAATTTTAATTTTGAAAATGATTTTTCTAAGCATATTCGATATATTAAATCGAATATCAAAATATTACTCAAAGTATTTCAAAGTTCATTTTAAATCCTTACTAAAGTGTAAAATTAAGTTTTAATCTTAAAATAATTTCAAAACAATTTTACAAAGTATTTCGAACCGTTTCAAAGCCAAAAAATACAGTTTGTCCAGAGGGAACCGATTTCCACCCAAGGGGGTACCGATTCCCCCCTGAATGGTTTTGCTCCGAGAAATAACAGTGTGCTTGGAGGGAACCGATTCCCCCCAGGGGTATCGATTGTCCCCACTGTTCAACGGTCGAATATTTGAATTTTACACTTAGGGAACCGATTCCCCATGAGGGGGTACCGATTCCCCCACGCTCCAAGCAGAAATATCAATTGTTTTCATACTTAAACGGCTTCAAAAACTCCATTAATGATCCCCAACGTTCAAAAGTGATTCAAGGTGTATTTAAACAAGTTTAGAAGCCATTGATAAAAAACAAGAAACATCAAACAACTAGAATCAAGAGAGAATCAAAGAGAAAGCGTCAAACCTCAAGTTTGAGCATTTCAAGCCTATTTTTTCATTCAATATTCATTTTGCTTTCAAGAACACTTTGATACATGCATCACAAGGTTCACATCAAAGGAAGAAGTAATAACTCTTCCAAATGATCCACTCGTCCAAGCTTTGGAAAAGAAGATCAGAACAGTAGCATACTTGCGACGACTTTTTGAATGGGATCCTGATCTTATTTGGTCGACATGTCTTCTGGAGATACAACCGTCTATCTCTTATCTTTCCAACAGTTCTTGAATCGCATCAATTTGATATCTGGAACTCAAGATATGGTCATTTTACTGAAGACGGTGCATGCAGGAAATCCTATACCGGATTAATACGTTATTTTGTAAATATTACGAATTTTCAATATTTATATTGATTATTTGTAATATAATTTAATATAGGATGATTAATTATCTTTTAGGATCAGATTTATTATTTTATTAGGAATTAAGGTTGGGTTAAAATAATATTTTTAGTTATTATTATTTTATTAGGAATTAGGGTTAAAACATGTTTAGTTTATTAATATTTTATTCTTTAGTTATTTAGGACCTTTAGAATTCAGCCCCTATATAAAGGAGGCTTCATTCAACTTTGTAAATCAGATTTCTTTGATCAATAATACAACAAGAGTTTGTTTTTGCAAGTGCTGATTGCCTTGTGCCTTCGAAGCTTCTTCTCCTGGAGTTCTTTCAAGTTCTTATGAGGGAGATTAATCTTCACACTCCAATTTGCCTTTTCATCGCGACTAGGAGGGTTGGTTAGAGCCATATTATCGTGTTTGCCTTTTCATTGCGACTAGGAGGGCTCGATAAGACATTATCCATCGATTTTCCACATCCATCCATGCCATCAATCATCTTTACCGTTCACTTTCATAAGGGAGATCTTTGATTTCTTGGTTATTTTCTCTATTCTTAATTCCTTTATCTTTTGTTTATCTTATTTTAATCTTGTTTCCTTTCTTGTTTCTAGCACTACAAGAAACCCTAAAGAACCCTAGCTATTGCCGCCACCTTCCTCATTCATTCCTTATTGTTCTTCATCGAGTCTAGAGCTTTTCTAGGTTTGATTCTTCAACAAGAGCAACATTCATCAATCCGCCACCGCTTCCCTATCAATTGGTATCAGATTTGGGCCGATTCTTGGAAAGAAGCAAGTAATTTTGCTTGTTCTTGCACACAAAATCGTCAAGGTACCCCAACGGAGCTAGTTCACAAAAGATTCAGCGTTTCAGGTTCTTTTTATTTAATTTTAATTTAGATTTAAATCATTCTTGTTAGTTTGCTATTTTTTTTCAAAAAAACAAAAAAACAAAAAAAAAAGGCAAAAAAAAAAAAGCCAAAAAAGCCAAAATTTCAAAAAATTTCAAACGAAGGTATTTAGGGCTGATTTTATCCATATATTATATTCATTCTAAGAGTAATCCCCAGTCCAAATTTCACCCCAATCGGAGTTTATTGGAGCCTTCAAATACATCATTCAAGTTTCATCGGCAGATTCAGTTTAGAATCTTGTCGAATTTCTTGAAACTTTTACAAGATTAATTTCGTGGTGAAAATTTCCAGATTGAAACTTCATATATTGGAGATCATTCACACAAAATATCAGAATTTTTTGAGATCAAGAGCAACTTCGAAGAAAAGTGATCAAGAAAAACAGATTGTTTGAGGACTCACCGTTCAACAGAGTCTACTGGATACTACTGAAGGTATTTGGTTCTGAAATTTTACAGGTGGTTTCTTGACGCATGGAAAGACATTCAAGAAATTTTTCAGAATTTTTGGACACCGGTAACCCCCTCAAAAACGTTGCTCAAGTTGATCCAGCGTTTTCTAGGTTTTCTGGTTTGGTCCCTTTTTTCTTTGACTCTTAGTGCTTTAGGTTCTTTTGTTTTTCCCTGTTATTGTTCTTTTGCATTATCTAACACATTATCTTCCTTGTGTTAGTAGGACTAAAGAGTTTGCATTCTTCTTCCTTCTTTGCATTCTCGTTCTCTTGGAGTCTAACCTTTGTTTGGCCTCTTAGAGCTTTTAGGTTTTCTTATCGCCTTTGCTAGTAATCAAACTCCGATACGAACTGTGAAAGACTACTTGGTAAAGTGAGTTTTAAAGAGTACAAGATCGGCTTACTTGCCTCTCGTTGTGTTACTTTCTTGGAGTGACTTGTGAGGTTTCTTGCTTTGTTGAATTTTCTTTCTTTTATTTTTATTTTACTTTAAAATTTTCTTTCGAGTGTTATGATTTCAGGATGTGTGACAATAACAACAAGACACTTACGGCTATTTTAGCCGCACTTGCACGACTCACGACTCAAGTTGAAAGATTTGATGAACTTACCAATACCGTGAGAGAACGACAAGAACCACAACTGGATCTACCAAACCAGAATCCAAGACTAAACAATGCTGAACTTTTGGTACCCAGACAAGAACAACCACATTTCCAAGCACCCGAACTCTTTGCAAAACCAAAGTTCATGATCCCGTCTTTCAAAGGAGACAACGATCCGGACAGGTACATCGATTGGGAAGGAAAAGTTGATCTTATATTTGCATACCATGACTACCCCCAATCTAAACAAGTTCCCCTCATCACCATGCAATTCGAAGGATATGCTCGAACTTGGTGGATGCAAACAAGGAAAAAGATCCAGAATTTCCAAATTCCAACAATCACTTCTTGGACCGACCTCAAACAAACCATGAGGAAGCGATTCCTACCGACACATTATACACGAGAAGTTAAACTACGACTACACCGACTTCGACAAGGTAGAAGTTCAGTTGAAGACTACTACAAGGAGATGCAGTCCTTACTCAATAGGGCTAACATAACCGAAAAAGAAGAGGTCACCGTGTCAAGATTTGTCATCGGCTTGAACTCAAACATCACTGATCTTCTTGACCTCCATGGGTACGAAAACCTTGAAGATACACTAAAGAAAGCAATGACAATCGAAGTACAAATCAAAAGGAGATTTCGAGAACATTACCAAGGTACTTCATCCTCTTACCAAGGTAATCATTCAAATCCTTCCTCATCTTCTGCTCCATCTTCTCTGAAAAAGCCAAGAGATGACAAACCTGACAATGAGAAAGAACGACCAGCAAAGAATGACACACTTCCAGCCCCTAAAGATCAAATTTGTGAGGAGTTAGGGAAATCAAAAAAAGAAAAAGTTGAGAAAGAGGCAAAAGAAAAAGAGGTCACTAGTTACAAAAGCCAAAAGAATAATGACCCATGGGAGGTGAGTGAACCTAATTGTGAGAAGAAAAGAGTGACTCAAAATCTATGTGTGAGCACAAAAGAATTGAGAGAGAACCTTATTTACAAACAACCTTCCATCCTTGTTCTCTTTAGAGAATCAATTGTTTCGATTTCTAACATTAACAAGGATTTGCCTAGTGTGTTTTCATCTTTGTTACATGATTTTCGAGAAGAATTAGGTGATCCACCTAAAGGATTACCACTGGAAAAAGGAAAACAACACCAAACCAATCTAATTCAAGGTTCCATCATACCTCATCAAACATACAATCTCGAAGAAACCAAAGAGTTAGATTTGTTACAAAAAGGTTACATCCATGAAAGCCTTAGTTGTAACGTCATCTTAATGACGAAACATGACTTGAACAATTCCACATACTTTATAGTTCGTGCACAGGGAATCCATGTAAATGATGAGAAAGTAAAAGCAACACGAGACTGGCCCACACCATCTTCCATCGCCAAGACTTGTCGAATAGTGCTAGGTGACCCTCATGACGGGTTACCACCTGAAAGCCCTAATCACTATGCCATACCAATGAAGAGTCATGATTTACGAGAGTCCAAAGGTAAGGCTCGTGAAGTTGTCATCCATACTAAACACAACTCCTTTAAGTGCGTAACATACCGAGGTAAGCAAAACACAGTAGACGATACACTACCACGAAGGTATACTCTTACCTATCAAACTCATACTACTATTCCGAGAATTGAACATATCAAAGATGTATATCACGATAACTCGGATATTTCTGATATTTCTACCCATACATTTAAAAGTGCTTTTAATGAGCTTTATCTTGTATATGAGTTTCCTTGCCAACTAAACAGGTTATACAGTCCACAAATCTCCTCTTGGGAATCATTAATTCATGAACCACACTTAGGAGACTTAAGGGATTACGTTAACAAACCAGTTGACATGGTTTTTAAACACTCATTCTCGCCACACACGAATAAAACCATGGAGAAATTATCTGAAATAATCATACAGAAAGCCAACAGTGACCGGCGCCATGTTGAAATTCAACCAAAACATCAGATTACAAGACTTGTATGCAAAATAGGATTTCAAGACTACAAGAAATCAGTTCCTACAAAGAAGAAACCTCGACTAAAACGCATAAAGACACATCACATTGATCCTGGTAAATGTTTCACAAGTTTTTATTTCAACACATCTAATTCTCTTTCTTTTGGATTTTCAGATTCGAGGACGAATCCTTTTGAGGAGTGGGGGAATGATACATGCACCAGAGTCCATAATACTTGCTTCTTTGGACTAATGTTTCTACTCGAACCTATTAGAAGAACAAAGTCTCGAAGATTCAAAGCATATCTATTCGGTAAGCATAATGTGAATGAATTATTAAACTATTCTAATGTTGAACCCTTTAATGTTTCAGATTCGAGGTCGAATCTTTTTGAAGAAAGGGAGGATGATACATGCATCACAAGGTTCACATCAAAGGAAGAAGTAATAACTCTTCCAAATGATCCACTCGTCCAAGCTTTGGAAAAGAAGATCAGAACAGTAGCATACTTGCGACGACTTTTTGAATGGGATCCTGATCTTATTTGGTCGACATGTCTTCTGGAGATACAACCGTCTATCTCTTATCTTTCCAACGGTTCTTGAATCGCATCAATTCGATATCTGGAACTCAAGATATGGTCATTTTACTAAAGACGGTGCATGCAGGAAATCCTATACCGGATTAATACGTTATTTTGTAAATATTACGAATTTTCAATATTTATATTGATTATTTGTAATATAATTTAATATAGGATGATTAATTATCTTTTAGGATCAGATTTATTATTTTATTAGGAATTAAGGTTGGGTTAAAACAATATTTTTAGTTATTATTATTTTATTAGGAATTAGGGTTAAAACATGTTTAGTTTATTAATATTTTATTCTTTAGTTATTTAGGACCTTTAGAATTCAGCCCCTATATAAAGGAGGCTTCATTCAACTTTGTAAATCAGATTTCTTTGATCAATAATACAACAAGAGTTTGTTTTTGCAAGTGCTGATTGCCTTGTGCCTTCGAAGCTTCTTCTCCTGGAGTTCTTTCAAGTTCTTATGAGGGAGATTAATCTTCACACTCCAATTTGCCTTTTCATTGCGACTAGGAGGGCTCGATAGGACATTATCCATCGATTTTCCACATCCATCCATGCCATCAATCATCTTTACCGTTCACTTTCATAAGGGAGATCTTTGATTTCTTGGTTATTTTCTCTATTCTTAATTCCTTTATCTTTTGTTTATCTTATTTTAATCTTGTTTCTTTTCTTGTTTCTAGCACTACAAGAAACCCTAAAGAACCCTAGCTATTGCCACCACCTTCCTCATTCATTCCTTATTGTTCTTCATCGAGTCTAGAGCTTTTCTAGGTTTGATTCTTCAACAAGAGCAACATTCATCAATCCGCCACCGCTTCCCTATCACACTTATTGTTCTCAATTATATTTATTATTGAATGTTCTTTATTTGTTCTAGAATTGTGAAAATATCTTGCCTTGTGAGGTTTTTCTTGTAAGTTTGCGAAATTTGTAATATTCTCTTTGAGAAAGAGTGTTCTCAAGAATTAGGGTATAATTCTTGAGGGAGTTGTAAGGTTATCTCTTTGGCCTCAAAAGAAAGAACAAATTAGTGAATTTGTTGGAAAATCCTTAGTGTGGATAGCTAAGGTAGTGGACGTAGACTTTGGTTGATAAAGTCGAACCACTGTAAATCGTTGTGCAATTACTTTCAATTTTCTGCAAAAGCTTCCACCAAAATTTTTATTGCCAATTCACCCCCCTCTTGGCCAATTTCATCGATCGATTAACTCAACAATTGGCATCATAGCCTAACTCATTTAAAGGTTTAATCGCCTCTTGAGTCGATTCGGGAAGAGTTACATCGATAATCAAAGTCATCAATGGCCTCCACTTCAAACTTCGACTCCAGTCTCGATTCGATGCCCATCAACAAACCTCCTTTCTTCAATGGGGCTAACTATGCCTATTGGAAAAATAGGATGATGTACTTCATTCAAGCAAGTGACATGGGAGCATGGAATGTCGTAGAAGAAGGATACATCAAGCCTCTCACTCATCCAAGATTGTGGAGTGAAGGAGAGACAAGAATGTTCCAGCTCAACTCCAAAGCCATCCATATCATATTTTGTGCTCTTGGACCAGAAGAATACGAAAGAGTTTCATCTTGTACAACTACCAAAGAAATATGGGACAAACTTCAAGTCACTCATGAAGGTACTGATGAGGTAAAGAAATCTAAAATTAGTATTCTAACGCATAGCTATGAAAATTTCAGGATGAAACCAAATGAAGATATCAAAGGTATGACGGATAGATTTTCAACGATTGTCAATGGTCTCAAATCATATGGAGAGATCATTTCAAATGAAAAGCTTGTGAGGAAGTTAGTCTACTCCCTTCCAAAATCGTGGCAATCAAAGAAGACGACAATCATTGAGTCTAAGGACCTAACGCCCTTAACTCTTGAAGAACTAATCGGTTCCCTTCTCACTCATGAAATAATGCTTGAAGATGAAGCGGACCTCGATAAGATTGATGAGACACCAAAAGAGAAAGAGAAGAAGAAAAACAACCACCTCAAATTAATCCAAGTAAAATTCAAATACTCGATTCATCATATTTATGAATGTTGCAAGATCATTTTTCAAACAAAACAGCATTACTACGAACTCGAAGTGTCTATACCGTATTCTAAAAACTATCCTTGGAACATCTTCCTCTTTCATCTTTAACTGGTGATATCCTATTCGAATATCAATTCAATTTTTTATTGCAAATTATTGCTCCCTTTTAAGATGATTTAACAAGTCATAAATTCTCAAAATAGGATATTGGTTCTTCATAGTTACTTTGTTTAACTATCAATAATCTATGCATAATTGCATATATCCATTTTTTTAAACAACACTGGTTTACCCCAATGTGAACTACTCGGTCTAATGCATACTCAATCTATCAATTCTTGCAATTATTTCTTTATTCTCTTAACTCAATGGAATTCATTCGATACTAACCCATAAATACAAAATCAATGCCTTGATAACCATTAATATTGAATTCCACCTCACAATCTGGAGGTAACCCAAATAATAAATCTTGAAAGACATATATAAATTCCCGAGTTATGGAAATATCATATGATCTTACTTCAGATACTTAAGTATCTATCACCTTAGCTACAAAAGCTATTCATCCTTTTTACATCATCTTAATCGCAACCATTTATGATATCACTTATTGATGATTTCACTTGTTGATATCACTTTTCTGATATCATTTATTGATGATTTCACTTTTTCAACAATCATTAAAGTTTTTAATTTCTCTGCATTTTTCTAAATTAATCGCTTCATGCGACTATTAACCCAACCTTTGATGCAGAGACAACCAACTCATGATCAAAATGATCTAAACTCGTTAATGATAATCCCATCAGATTCAACAGTAACATAAGCTCCTGAATCTTTATCGAACATTTTTTTAATTGTCCGCCTAACACTTGTATCAAGACCATGACCTATGGGTCTTCGGCTATAATATCACTCGATATCAAGTAGAATTGAATATTTCTACTCTGTAATTCCTTATTTCATTATTAAGGAAATCTGTATAACTTTTCCAGATCCAAAGATAATATTTTCAAACAGTTGAAACATTTTCCATCTCAACTGAAAGTCTAGATGTCAACTTCATTCAATAATAAAACTTGATATATTTGTAGCAATAAATTCATAGTAGTTAATGCTAAAATCACACTACCAAGCAAATTTGCTATTTTTCTTATCATTACGAGCTTGATACTTTTCAAGTTCTAGAGAGTCCAACTCAATCTAAACAATAATTCATTTAAGCATGGAAGGTTAGACAATCCATTTTTGCATATTTACCTTCACAAGGTAACTCTATCCAATATTATGGATTTTATATCTATTCTCAATCCAACTCATAACCATTTGATTTACTATTAACTCAACTTTATGTAAACTTTGAGCAGACAACTCATTACCGCTTACTCAATTCCTCTTACTCAAATCAACAATGTTTTAAACAATTTAATGCTTAGCTTAAATATTTCTCAATTGTTTAAGCTTACCTGGAGAAACCTCAAAATCATCACTAGATTTAGAAATCTCCTCTGGATCCTTCCGATTCGACTTTTCTTAAAAGTCGTTCAAACTTTTTAATCGATTATTTCATTCAAAATTTTTGTTAAAAGCTTAGGCATTTCTTCCACAAAATGGAGAAAAATTCTTTATAACATCCACCTTCTAAGGTGTTTTACATAAGTCATGTCGAACCCTTTTTGATCGATTTCAATCTCGACTTTCTTTTCAACATTTTCAACTTTATAACCTTTGTCTTTAATTACAACATCTGAACATAGTCAGAATCATCATACATTAGTAAAGAATAACTTTACTCTCAATAAGCATCATCACAGTATATTTACAACTATCAGTAACTTTTGACATCCTAGTGGCATGTGTACACTTTTTTTACTTAAAACAACCTTGGTTTAGTCCTAGAATCGGCTAAACCTATAGATCTGATATCAATAAATGTAACACTCATAACCCGTATAATTATACCTATACAGATTATAGATGTTATCCGAATTTCTAAAACCATTTTCCAATTCAAAAGTGATTTAAAATTTTATTTTCTTAAAATGGTAATTGATATTATAAAAATATCATATCATATAAATTTTTATTTCATTATAACAAATTTCAAACAAAAGATTTTTTTTATGAATAGTGAACAGTAACAGTGAACAATACCCGTGAACAATGTATTGATGCACTGCTACAGTAATGTGAATAGTATACCAATGCACAAAAACATCGAATTAAAATTGTGTATCGATGAACTGCTACAGTAGTTTCTGAAAATTACATATAAAAAAAATTTAACCTTTCATCACTATAAAATTTACCATTTTGTTTCCAAATTTATTTAACAAACAAATTGAATATTATTAATGACATGCCACTATCTAAGACAAATTCCATCATAGGATGTCTTACTGATGTTGAAATATACTGCTCGATGCTTGATGTCACTTTGAACTCTTTATTCCACTACCGGCGTTACCTACGCGTGAAAATCATTACACGCTAAGTATAAACTTAGTGAGGCAATTAAAACATTTAACAGTGCAATACAATTCATACATGATTTTTAATTTCAAAAATCAAATTTCCATAAAATCATTTTACTAACATATCCAATATTTTACCATGATCAAAATAATATAAAATCTCTTACCATTTATCCCATATGCTCTTAAGCTTATTTTAACAAAATACTTACCATTTAAATTCCATAAGCTCGTAAGCTTATTTTATCAATATACTTGCCATTATTCATAAGCTCGTAAGCTTATTTGCATACTTACCATTTATTAACCAATAAACCATAACTCATAGCCCATAGTATAACTGTATGAAGAACCCAATATAGGAGTCAAATATTGCACCGAAGTGCTGAGGTCGAGCTTTGCTCACCTAATAATACACCGTAGTGCTTGTATCGTGTCTTCGCTAGACACTTTGAGGCATGCACTATGTGTCTTCTCTAAACACTCTAGCACTACCTAATATTGCAACTGCTAGACTCTATGGCATGCCATTAATACCACTAATCCTCAATAACATACTTGGGCATATAGTTAATTTTATTTGATCCATCGATGGCAAATTATATTATCATAATTTAAAAATGGGGCAATTCGTACCCAAAAAATTCATGGAAAAATATCACATTTTCCATAATAAATTTATTATAATTTCATACAGTGACATCTCAATGTGATGTCAATTTATAAAAATGACATAATATCATACTGATATAAACAAGGTCGACTTATCGCAAGTCTTCCTGATGATGTATAAAACATCCATGTATAATTTCATGCATGTATTACACTCACCTTGACACTATATCTTTCAAAATACGTGCCTCACTATTGTCCACAATATACCATTTTTATACTTGACTTGCTTCAATTGCAAATCAATCATGATCTGTATAAATCACAAATTCATAATGATACATATGTTAGTATTGTACTAACATAAACACATCTCATAACAATTCCATAATATACTTGAAACTCATTTTCTTCCAATATATTTAACATTTAAATGTTACTCTTCATCTTCTAATCCATTTCCACTTAACTTCTGAAATTTCCATATTCAGACAATTCACACTACATTTAAGGAATTAGTATTCTGTATTGATATACACACTGGAATTCAATTTCGTTTCTTCCCTTGAAAACTAGACTCGAATAAGAATCTATCCATATAAAGGACTCCTTATAATTCATTCTATACAATTTATGGTGAATTTGTAAAGTTGACCAACAGAATTTGTTTTGCAGAATCTGCTATCCGAATTTTCTGACCTTTCCTTGGTTAAAAATTCATATCCTTTTGTATACACCTTGAAATTGATCCCCATTTATTTTAAACGAAACTAAATCAATATACGAACAATAAAAATAAAAATGACATCCAAATTATTTTTATATAATTTCTGGTGAATTTTCGAACCTACTGTCAGATTCAAAATCCAAACTGTTTTCTTTAACTTCATTCTTAGGTTCTTCATCAATTCTTACAACTAATTCTTTAAAATTGCATAACTATTCATAACCCCTAAAACACAAGAAATCAACATCCTCTTCATAAACTAAAGATGAACTTGAACATGAACCCTAATAATATTGATGTCAAAATATAAAGAACTGAACGTATAATATTTTCCTAACTACACCGAAGTCTAACTATAAACAAGATTGCTTCAAAATTCAAAACAAAAATACCTACCTTGCAAGCTGGAAGGTGTCATCCCTTGGATGATGAAGAAGCTGAAATGTTCCCCCATTATTGTTATTCTAATGTTAATTTGATCTAGCACATGCTTAATATAATATTATAATGGATTTTTTATTCCATTCAATAAGAAACTCCATTCTTGCCACTAATGAATCTTCTTATTCACCATAAAACCAAGCCATCTGATCCTTATCATTTTACAAAGTCAAACATGAATTAATTTGACTTTGATTTCCGAAATTCCGCTTGAATTTTCAAAAATTGCATTTTAGTCACTAAATTCCACTATTTCGATTAAATTTGAAAAATTACACATATCCATACTATCTCTCTATCTAAAATATTAAAATAATATTTCCAACCATTTCATAACATCCTTCAAATTTTTGTAAAATTCGTATTCAATCTGAATTACCGATTCATTATCGGCTTTAACCCTTTCTAGTTTCTCTTTACTAAAATTCAAAATCCAAAAAATATAATTTCTATAAAACTCCACTCTCAATAGTAAACCATCTATTTATGGAATAAAATTCTTTTTAGGAAATTATCACTTAATTCCCTAAATTTTTTCCTAATTTTCTACTTTGACCATCAGACTTTCAAAATTTTCATTTTGGTCATTGTCTAAATTTTTGGGTATTACATTCTCGCCTTGTCCCCGACATTATTCTCCGATGATGGGTCATGGGCGAAAGGGGCCACCATTCTCTTTCTTTCTTCAATCGTTCCAATTAGGACAAGTGGGTTGGTTCGTTTCATCATCCGATCTACGTAATTCTCTATCTTCGCTTGTGATCATGCTAGGTGAAAGGTAGTTTTTGAGGAGAGATTGTGAAACGGAGGTTCCCCTTTCCATTGAATTAATGTTTTAATGAAAAATATGAACATCCCTTGAAAATGGATGATAATTCAACCTTGAATGCCATGAATGTGTGGTCAAATTTGGCCTTGATTGCATGAATAAAGAATACCATTTAAATAGCCATTGAATTAGCTTTTAATGCCTCGAATGTATGACTAATAATAGCCTTCAATTGCTTGTTTCTTTGCTAAATTTGAAATATATATTCCTTTGATTGAATTAATCCATACGTCCCATGCACCTAGACATAATGCTGGTATTTCAAGCTTTGATTGAAAACATGCATGAAAATAATTAAAAGATAGTTTGTTCAATGAAGTAGTTAAATGAGTGAACTATTGTAATAAATGAACTAACGTTATTCAATGAACTAGATGCATGAATGAAGTAGCTTACTAAATGATGTAAATGCATAAATGAAATAATTCCCTAAATGAACTATAAGCTTAAATGCAATGCATGCTTTAATGAAAAACATACTTACTGAATGCCATTAATGTATGCAAACTTTAAATTCTTATGCAAATTCATGCATAAGAAAAGTTAAGTGTTCCTCCCTTGCTTTTTCTTCTTCACGTCCTAGGCTTGAAGCTTTAAACGTATTGTTTCTTGCATGAGTAATGGTCCACATGGGAATTATTCAAGTCGTTATTGAGTCGGATCACATCATTCCCTCCCTCTTTCAAGGGATTTGTCCCAAAATTGACACTTACTAAGAAAAGGAACAATCTTGACTTTCTCTTAATAGGGAACGTCTTTTCTAGTTTGTGAACTCATAACCAATCTCATGGTTCGAAGATTTTTCACATGTACTTCCTGTAAACTCTTATTGGAACTTGCTTTATCATTTGAGACATGTTCCTCTTATGATATTTGTATTGATGTCCTTTCATCTCTTCGATTTCTTGCATCGTTCCATGTATATTCTTCTCAAAGATAATAATTCTCTTTTTATTTGCGTGCAAAACTTGATTAGTATGGAAGAAATCAAACCTAATGGAATGGAAATATTGCAACACCCCAAAATCCTAGCCCAAGAGAATTAAGTTACAAAGCCTAGGATAAAAACTATATTGAATAGAGATTTCAATTAAAGGAATTAAGTAAAGATCTAATTGAATTGGAAAAAGGACCCAATCGAATTCTGTAGAATAACCACCAAGTTGAATTGGAATTTAAATTATTTGAATTAAACAAGGACTTAATCAAAATTATTGATGAAGTGCTAACCAAATTAGAGTGACCCAATTGAAATAAGTAAATAATAATAAGATTTCATGCCAAATACATGAATTTCTAAATTTACCCTTGAATAGTTGTTACTTAAGTACTAAGAGGGGCTAAATTAGGGATTTCCACATCCATTAAGGATGAAAGATATCATCCTTCCGATCCCATTTGGTGATCGACCTAAAAAAATTAGAGAAAAGTAAGAAAGAAAAAGAAGGATATCGTCCATGCAAGCTTAGTTTCAGCTTGAAATAACTAGGAAATTACATGTCCTAACAAGTAAGTCTTTCCTTATCTATTTTCATTCAAAAATTTAATGATTTAATTACGTTAATCCTTGAGAAATTGCTAAGCTTGATTTTTTTAAAAAAATTAACGTGTTGCCTTCTATGTGACTATAAATTTTGGTGGTCATGTTGAGTTAGATTAAAGTGATCAATAACCTTTTTAAGTTGGGTAAATTATGGTTTATAATCTTATGGGTGATAAACTAAATAATTGTGCATGCATGTGACCAAATTATGAAATTTGAAAGGTTTTGTATTAAATTGGAAAAATATATGTAGGATAAAGTTGCTAGATAAAAATAGGTTAGAGACTGAAAAGAATGTAAAATAAATTTTAAGGCTTAAATTATATAGGAATTGGTAGTTTGTAAATGGTATATTAGCAAAATAGGTAAAACTGTAATATTCTGGAAAATTTGTTAATTGGAGGACTTAATTGGAATATTAAAGGCTAAGGTTGATATGAAAATACAGGGAAATGATAAAAATAAACAATGGTAAGAAGCGTTAAAATAATTTGATAAGAATTCTAGGTGAATTAGTTCACCAAGGTGAATCGAATTGCAAGAGTGACAAATGGTCACTAGAAAAATGTCTAAATTCAAATGAAATATAATTGTATATTAAAAATTAAAATACAATCCATATATGGTTGGAAAGATAACTGAATTATCTTTTTATGGGTATAAAGAAATAAAAAATCCAATGAGTAAATTAAAAGTTATGTTCATATTACTACAAGGTGTACAATCAATCAAAATATAATCTATTTAGTGTAAACTAGCTAATTGAGCTGGAATTTATTATGATATTGATTCTAATAACTTCCATATGTTGTTTATAAATTCTTAGAGCAAGGAATTATGAAGTGGAAGAAGTAACTAAAGGAAGATCTACCAAAGATAAGTAAAAAATGATAATAACTAAAGGCTAATTTAGAGTAATGTGAGTGTAACTATACTAGGATTGGGGATTATGTTCCATTCACCATTTATTTTATTTTTATGTTCAGTTGCATATGAAATCAATATGTTAATAATGAAATTAAGTAACATTAGAACTTAAAATGAAATGAAAGAAATATTAATTAAAGGTTATAAGTTATTGAGTGTCACGTGAAATTAATTTATAAATTGGTTATTATTTGTTGCCTTGATTTAAATCGAATTGTATTCTAAATTTAATAAATGTTATCATGATCTAATTGAATTTTTTTGCGAATAAATGCTTTCTGCCATGATAAATTCAAGTTGAATGATGAACTATTATCTATTGCCTTGATTGAATTGAATCGAATGGTGAATTATTGCATGCTACCGTGATCGAATAAAGTTGAATGATTAACTTTTGAATACTGCTAAAATTATTTTAAACACTCAGTGAAGATAGATTGGTCAAACCTAATTCCCTCCTAAGTGTCCAAAATCATTCCTTGTCTAAAGGTTTTGTAGATATATCCGCTAATTGGTGCAAAGTATCAACAAATTCTAGAACTACATCTTCCTTAGTGACATGGTCTCTAATGAAGTGATGTCTTATTTCAATGTGCTTAGGTCTAGAGTGTTGGATGGGATTTTTAGTGAGACAAATAGCACTAGTATTGTCACACTTGATAGGAATGGTACCTACTTCAATTCCATAATCAAAAAGTTGTTGTTTCATCCATAAAACTTGTGCACAACAACTACCAGCTGAAATGTATTCGGCTTCAGTGGTAGATAATGCAACACAATTTTGTTTCTTTGAAAACCAAGAAATTAGCATATTTCCAAGGAATTGGAAAGTACCGGAGGTGCTTTTCCTATCTAATTTGCATCCTCCATAATCCGTATCAGAAAAAGCATGCAAGCTACAACTAGAATCACTAGGATACCAAAGTCCTAAACTAGGAGTGTCCTTAAGGTATCTAAAGATTCTCTTAACAGCTAGTAAATGTGATTCCTTAGGGCATGATTGAAATCTAGCACATAAGCAAACACTAAACATAATATCCGGTCTACTTGCAGTTAGATAAAGTAGAGATCCAATCATTGACCTATATAATTTAACATCTACACATTTACCTCCTTCATCTAAGTCAAGCTTTGTTTAAGAGCTCATTGGAGTGTCATGGGGTTTCCTATTTTCCAGTCCAAACTTCTTGAGCATATCTTTGACGTACTTAGCTTGATTGATGAAGATGCCATCTTTTCTTTGCTTGATTTGGAGTCCCAAGAAAAATGAGAGCTCCCCCATCATGCTCATCTCAAACTCACTTTGCATTAGCTTAGAAAATTATTGGCAAAGAACATCATTAGTAGAACCAAATATTATATCATCAACATAAATTTGAACTACTAATAAATCTTTACCTTTATGCTTCAAAAACAATGTAGTGTCAACCTTCCCTTTTGAAAAACCTTTTTCAATTAAAAAATTTGACAATCTTTCATACCAAGCTCTAGGAGCTTGCTTTAAACCATAAAGTGCGTTTGTCAATTTTAAAACATGATCCAGAAAATTTGAATCTTCAAAACCTGGAGGTTGTTCCACATACACTTCTTCTTTTATAAAACCATTTAAAAATGCACTTTTAACATCCATTTGATATAATTTAAATTCATTGAAACATGCAAATGCTAATAACATTCTAATTGCTTCCATCCTAGCTACGGGAGCATATGTTTCATCATAGTCTATGCCCTCTTCTTGAGTATACCCTTGAGCAACAAGTCTAGCCTTGTTTCTCACTATATTACCACTCTCATCAAGCTTATTCCTAAATACCCATCTAGTACCTACAGTAGATTTATTACTAGGCCTTTCAACTAATGTCCATACTTTACTTCTCTTAAATTGATTTAACTCTTCTTGCATAGCCATAATCCAATGTTCATCATTTAATGCTTCTTTAATATTCTTAGGCTCTATGCATGAGATAAATGCAACATAATTACAAATATTTCTAAGAGAAGATCGAGTTGTTACCCCTTTTAATGGATCACCTATAATTTCACAATCATTGACATAGTTGTACTCTCTTGGATAAGATACTTCCCTTTCTTCAATGGTTGGATTCTCAAGAGGATCATGAGTTTCCTCATTTTTCGTTTCTTCCTTTGATGATGGTTCTCCAACGTCATGTCTAACGTCATTTGTATTTATAACACCTATATCATCATTCACACATGAATCCTTCCTCGGAAGGGGATTATCATCGAAAACAACATGTAGAGACTCTTCTACAACTAAAGTTCTTTTATTAAATACACGATAGGCTTTAGAATTTAAGGAATAACCCAAAAAAATTCCTTCATCACTTTTAGCATCAAATTTGCCAAGGTTTTCTTTACCGTTGTTTAAAACAAAACATTTACATCCAAAAGGATGAAAATAACTAATGTTAGGCTTTTTATTTTTGAAAATTTCATATGGAGTTTTCTTTAAAATTGACCTAATCATTACTCGATTTACAACATAGCAAGCGGTATTTGTGGCTTCCGCCCAAAAATATTTTGGCAAATTATTTTCACAAAGCATGGTTCTAGCCATTTCTTCTAAAGTACGGTTTTTCCTCTCAACAACTCCATTTTTTTGAGGGGTTCTAGGTGCTGAAAAATTATGGCTAATACCGTTAGAGTTACAAAATTCAGTAAATCCAAGATTTTCAAATTCAGTTCCATGATCACTCCTAACACTAGTTATAGAGTAAACTTTTTCATTTTTGGATTACTTTTGAAAATGTGATGAATTGTTCTAATGCTTCATCTTTAGTATTTAAAAATAGAACCCAAGTATATCTAGAATAGTCTTCTACCAAGATAAATGCATATTGTTTTCCACCCAAGCTAGTAGTTCTAGTTGGCCCAAAAAGATCTAAATGGATCAATTGTAAAACTCTACTAGTTGATACATCATTAATGGATTTAAAAGAAACTCGCTTTTTTTTCCTTTAGCACAAGCATCACAGATTTTATCATTATCAAATTTAAGCTTAGGCAAGCCTCTTACTAGGTCTCCTTGAATTAACCGTTGCAAAACACTCATACTAGCATGTCCTAGTCTCCTATGCCATAACCAACTATCATGTTCATCCTTAGCAACTAGGCATAAATTAGTCATATCAAAAGAATCTAAATGCACCATGTATATGTTCCCTATTCTATGACCAACAAGCATAATCCGATTAGATGCAATGTCAATGACTTTACAACCATTAATTTCAAATAAGAAATTGAATCCTTTATCGCATAATTGACTAATACTCAATAGATTATGCTTTAATCCATTCACATATAAAACATTTTTAATTTGTATGGAAGAGGTATTACCTATTGTACCAATACCTTCAATGTGACCTTTTGAATTGTCTCCAAAAGTCACTTCTCTTCCATTTTTGGCGTTAAGCTCAATGAACCGACTTTTGTCTCCGGTCATGTGTCTTGAGCATCCACTATCAAGGTACCATGAATTTGAATTTGTTTCCCGTGCCTTGTAGCAATGCTCCTTTCCCTACAAACATAGATTAATTTTTTATTTTTGGTACCCAAATTCTTTTGGGTCGATATTCATTAGTTTCCAAAATCCTAGTCCCCTTAGGTATCCATTTGTGTAGGATATTTTTATATTTAGTAGTAAAGAGTTCTTTAGGAACCCACATACTTCTAACGATTTTTCCATTAGAGGTTCTTTGGGGACCTCTATGATTGTAGTTTCTAAAACTTTTTCTAACAAAGTTGGATTTTGAATTTCCACCTTTTTCAAAATGTTTTGTTCCAACTTTATCAAAAGAAGTTTTAAGATCATCAATTTTCTTTTGATGATCATCATTGATCTTTGAAAGTAAATTTTGCAAATCTAAATTTTTCTTTTCAAACTCTTCTAGTTTGATTTGCAAATCTTTGATTTTACTTTCAAGATCGTTGTTGGTTTTGGATATGAGTTTGTTTTCATTTTTCAATTTTGAAACATCATTTTTATATTTTAAAAATAATTTCTCATAATCCAAAGCCAACCCATTATATTCCTCTAATAACTCATCATAGGATAAATCATCAAAATCGAATGAGTTAGATGTTACCTTAGAATCTTCCCCAAATGTCATCAAGCACAAGTTAGCTACTTCTTGTTCCTCTTCATCGGAACTTTCTTCATCGCTCCATGTAGCCACATGAGCCTTTTGCTTATTCTTTGATTGACCCTTTTTCTTCAATTGTGGGCAATCATATTTAACATGCCCTAGCTTTTTGCATTTGTAGCAAATGATTGGGTCCTTATCTTTCGGTTCATTTTTTAGGCCTTCATTTCGTTTGAATTTTCTTCATCGATAAGGTCTCATCATTTTTCTGAACCGTTTGGCAAACATTGTCATTTCCTCGTCATCGTCATCGTTATTCGAATCACTCTCATCTTTTGTGGATTTGAGAGAACCTCCAATGTTTTTCTTCTTCTCCTTCTCCTTTGGTGTCTCGTTAATCTTGTCGAGGTCCACCTCATCTTTGAGCATCATTTCATGAGTGAGGAGTGACCCAATTAGCTCTTCAAGAGTTAAGGACGTTAAGTCCTTAGACTCGATGATTGCTGTCTTCTTTGATTGCCACAATTTTATGAGGGAGTAGACTAACTTCCTCACAAGCTTTTCATTTGAAATGATCTCTCCATATGATTTGAGACCATTGACAATCGTTGAAAATCTATCCGTCATAGCTTTGATATCTTCATTTGGTTTCATCCTGAAATTTTCATAGCTATGCGTTAGAATACTAATTTTAGATTTCTTTACCTCATCGGTACCTTCATGAGTGACTTGAAGTTTGTCCCATATTTCTTTGGCGGTTGTACATGATGAAACTCTTATGTATTCATCTGGTCCAAGAGCACAAAAAATGATATGGATGGCTTTGGAGTTGAGCTGGAACATTCTTGTCTCTCCTTCACTCCACAACCTTGGATGAGTGATCCTTCTTCTACAGCATTCCATGCTCCCATGTCACTTGCTTGAATGAAGTACATCATTCTATTCTTCCAATAGGCATAGTTAGCTCCATTGAAGAAAAGAGGCTTGTTGACGGGCATCGAGTCGAGACCGGAGTCGAAGTTTGAAGCGGAGGCCATTGACGACTTTGATTATCGATATAACTCTTCCCGAATCGACTCAAGAGGCAATTAAACCTTCAAATGAGTTAGGCTCTGATACCAATTGTTAAGTTAATCGATTGACGAATATGGCCAAGAGGGGGTGAATTGGCAATTAAAAAATTTGGTGGAAGCTTTTACAGAAAATTGAAAGAAATTACACAGCGATTTAGAGTGGTTTGACTTTATCAACCAAAGTCTATGTCCACTATCTTAGCTATCCACACTAAGGATTTTCCAACAAATTCACTAATTTGTTCTTTCTTTTGAGGCCAAAGAGATAACCTTACAACTCCCTCAAGAATATACCCCAATTCTTGAGAACACTCTTTTCTCAAAGAGAAATACAAATTTGCAAACTTACAAGAAAAACCTCACAAGGCAAATACGTTTGCACAATTCTAGAACAAAGAAAGAACACTCAAGAATAAATACAATTGAGCACAATAAGTGTTCTTGAATTGAAATGCTCAAACTTGAGGTTTGATGCTTTCTTTTTTGATTCTCTCTTGATTCTAATTGCTTGATGTTTCTTGTTCTTGATCAACGGCTTCAAAGCTTGCTTAAATACACCTTGAATCACTTCTGAACGTTGGGGATAATTAGAGAAAATAATATAGCCGTTTTAGTGTGAAAACAATTAATAAAATAGTTTGGAGCGTGGGAGGAATCGATACCCCCTATTGGGAATCGGTTCCCTAAGTGTAAAATTCAAATATTTCGACCGTTATACAAAGGGTAATCGGTACCCCCTGGGGGGGGGGAATCGGTTCCCTCCGAGCATACTGGAATTCTCGGAGCCAAACCATTCAGGGGGGAATCGGTACCCCCTTGGGGGGGGAATCGGTTCCCTCTGAGCAATCTGAAATTTTTGGCTTTAAAATGGTTCGAAATACTTTGTAAAATTGTTTTGAAATTGTTTTAAGCTTAAAACTTAATTTTACACTTTGATTAAGGATTAAAAATGATCTTTAAAAGATTTGGATTAATGTTTTGATATTAGAATAATTATATCGAATATACTTAGAAAATCATTTGGAAAATCTTAAAATTCATTTAACTTAATTTATTATATCGAAATATCAAAATGTTTTCAATAAAGCCAAGCAAAAAAAGGATGGAATTTTCATTTCACATAAAAGTTTTGCAAAGGAGATCCTGAAGAAGTTAAAGATGGAGAACTCTAAGCCAATAAGTACACCGACAAAAATAGGGAATCACGATGTCCAAACATGAAGAAGGCAAAAGTGTAGATCCATTATTCTTCAAAAGTTTGGTGGGAAGTCTATGCTATCTAACTTGCACGAGGCCCGATATTCTTCATGTAGTTGGATTGGTTAGTCGCTACATGAAATATCCAACAATCACCCATTTTAAAGCCGCAAAGATAATTCTTCGCTATCTGAAAGGTACAATTAACTTTGGCTTGTTCTATTCAGTTTCTAATGATTACAAGCTTGTTGGATATAGTGACAATGATTGGGGTGGCGACATAGATAATCGAAGGAGCACTACTGGATTCGTATTTTTCATGAGAGATACTACTTTCACATGGATGCCAAAGAAATAACCGATTGTCACATTGTCCACTTGTGAAGCGGAATATGTTGTTGCTACCTCATGTGTTTGTCATGCAATTTGGCTTAGAAATCTATTTAAGGAGATATGTTTGATACAAGAAGAGCCTACCAAGGTTTGTGTCGACAACAAGTCAGCCATTGTCTTAGCAAAGAATCCAATATTCCATGATGGAAGCAAGCACATCGATATTCGCTACCGCTATATAAGGGAGTGTGTAGCAAGAAATGATGTGGAAGTTGAATACGTGAAGTCACAAGATCAAGTTGCCAATATTTTTACCAAGCCACTGACAAGCGAAGACTTTATAAGATTAAGAAACTTACTAGGGGTCACAAGATCAAGTTTAAGGGGGTGTTGGATCATAAACTTGATACATTATGGGAGCCTAAAACCAAACCCAAACTAATTTGATGTCATTGCTTACATCAATTTGTTAGGTGAAGATGTCATTGCTTACATCAAATTAGTTAGGTGAGAGTTAGGTATATGTCTCATTTTTTTAATGGTTTAAATTAGTTTATTTGTGTAGTGTAGGATTATTCTTAAGTAGTATAAATACCCCTCCCCATTTTAGTTTAAGCATCAATAAAAAATTAAGAGCTTCTAAGTGAGTGAAGAAGCAAAGTCTTATAAGAGTGAGTTGTAGTATCTTGTTTTTGAGTGAGAGTGCTCTTGTAATATTTGTTTGAGTTTCAATAAAAGTTGTTTGTGTGTGTGTTTCATGTCCAACAGTTATTGGTAACTCCGATTATGAGTCCTGTAACCTAGTTAACCCAGATGATTGTTCAGGCCAAGAACTAAACGTCTTACTTATGAGGCCAACGTGAACAAAAGAGTTTCTTCGTTGAAGAAGAAAATGAAGGGGGTTTTCAGTGAAGTTTCTGAAATATGCTTTTTCTTCTTGGGGGTTTCTTTCAAGCTTTCACGAGGCTTCAAAATGATGTTTTGAACCGCAAGGAACTTCTTTTCTTGGAATTGTTGATCGTAGTGAAATTTCCTTTCGCCTGTATTTTTTATTTAAGTTTTTCGTTTTCTGGTCAAAGAATATCTAGCAGGTTCATAAGTCAATTCCATTTCAGTTTGTTAATCTTTAGCTGTTATGATTTCAATATATTACGTAGACCCCATAGGTGAAAGAAAGGAAAGGAACTATTCAATTTTAATTTCGGTTGCCTTTTCTGCTCTTCCATCATTGCTCGGAAACATATATATTTGCACATAGTACTAAATTGCGGCCGCAACGCAGTGTACCACATCGTAACGTTTTTTAAGGTAACCACGTTGTAATATCGGCGCAACGCGATAAGAGAACCACATCACGATTGTTGCGGTCAAAAACCGTTACGTAACACCGCAACACATTATAAATTGCGCCGCAACGAACTTTAAATGATTTGCATAGATGAATTGTTCTAGTTTAATTCTTAAAATTGGATTATAAATATATATCATTAATAATATAGTAATAATTATGTTTAAAATTAGTTACATAAATTTGAATTAATTAAATTATTTATTTTGGTGGTAAACTGGAAGATATATAATTTTTATATTTGTAGTTATGTATTTTTTTTCTTTCTAAGTTATGTAAAATGAACATTTTTATGTTACAATATAAAAAATTTGATATGATTTTATTTATATTGCTTATATGTTATTCATTAACAATTATAATTGTTATTACTCATTATTAAGTATGATTACACTTTTATGGTTTATATTTGTTTTTAATATATTTTTATCTATGAAATTAATTTTTTATTTTCAAAATAAAATATTAAAAGAGTATATTAATATTGGTATATTAAAAGATAACTGTAAAATGTATAATTATAATATTTTAGACGTATTGTGATTTTTGATGAAGAGATCACGTCCGCGACAGCCGCAATACATTACGTAAGGTATGGAATATCTGCAACCGCGACAATGCAACCGCAATTTGATACTATGATTATGCTTAATGCAGAAGTTCACGTGATGTATGTATTTTCATGCTCCTATATTAATTCACCATCATAAACAGAATGAATGTATTTACATTTATATATAAACGAGAAAACTACAGTGGTATGTTTCGTTAAATAGCAATGCTTAAAAGAAAAGATTCAAAACTTCTACTTTCCTGTATAATCAAAGCTTCAATCTGCTGTCCAATCACTATACCTTTAATTAATTCTCTAATCTAACACTTGGAATAGTTGTTGAGGATGCTACCTATCTTGCTTCATATGGTTCCTTATGTCAATGAATACCTGCAAGAAAATGTCAGCCAACTGATGCATGAACTGTGAGCAAAATGAAGAAGATTACCTTGAATTCTTATTTGTACAACTGTATTGCCAGTTAGGACGAGGTAATCTGCACCCCAAGGACTACATTCAAAGAGGAAAAAAATATGTTGATATAAACCTCAGGATGCATATTACCCAGACCTTACCAGTATGAAATCTGCATATATATATATATATATATATATACATATATATATATATCGTTTAGGTTTTAAAAAACAAAAGAAAGGGACTAACAGAAGAAGTGGTTTGAGGAAATCATGCATGAAATACACAAAATTTATAATGGAAGATCATAAAGGATTAACATGAAGATTTATTCCATAAAATGGGGATTAAGAATAAAGAGGCCGGGAGGATAAGGTGCTCCAAATGGAATAATGGTTTGATTCTGTTTTTCTTAACCCAATGATGGTCTTGCTTTACGTAGACAATGATGGAGTAGACATATTCCATGGATAATTTCTCTTTCCCAAAACCTATCACTATGAAACATGAGAAAAAGGGTAATTTTAGCCTTGCTTGAAGCTTCCATTTCCAGTTGAAGAATCCTTTAGCTTTATGAACACAGCTCCTAATTTTGTTTCTTTACCTCTCTCTATCGAACATTTACGTGTAGTATATGGTTTCATGGTCTCCATCGGCTTTTATGTGCTGTAGCATATTCTCTTCGCTTGGCGATTGAAAGGACCTTACTGTACACAACTCACAAATGACCAGTCTGTCTATTAAAATATCCGAGTGATGCATTTCAAGCCTCCTCAAACACGGAGTTTATTTTTCATCAATACGGTATTATTGTTCCCTTCTTGTTGATTGTTTATTAACTCCTCTACGAATCTTTGAGAAATTGAATGCCACCTTGTACAAGTTAATCATAATTTATTGTTTTATCTTAAGGTACACACCAAATACAAAGATATTACAAGTAGACATTGAGAAAATTCAAACCCATTAAGCAGCCTAAATGATAAAGGGAATGTTGTTCTGTTCCACGTCTGTAAAATATTTGTGGTTATTAGTAAATTAAGAAAATTTTAAAAATTTTGAACATATGGTTTTTTATAATCAACACAAAATATTAAAGTAAAATTGAATAAATTCTATGCCTACTTTCCACCCGCACCCGCATGCATCATATGCTAACAACTTCGCCCCAACACTTGGCTACAGTGTCATATGTATCTGATGTGTATAAATCTAGTGGTCCTCCCTGTTCATGCACACCCTCTAATCACTGACAAACACCAAAATAGTATAATACAATGATTCCAATCCATAGATGTTTTTAAATGCTTTCTAATTAGGGAAATTGAGATCCCTATTAAGGATTTGGGGTTAAATCCATACAAATCAAGGAATGTCGTCTTATGCTGCGTGAAAAGAAAAATCCACACCAAAATCCGAACTTTGAGAAATTGGATATGATTGTTAATGACTTTGGTGGTGGTTTGCTTTACACATTAAAGTTATCACTGTTTCTTTTGATAAATACCATTGAATACCTTATATATGTCAAAAAATCTTTATAAAAGGAGGTAGATCATTTTTAAAATTTTATTTTGAGTAATATCAAAAATACGGTTTGAGGAAGTCGCAACTAATTCTTACCGGTGTGTGATTGAATCAACAAAAGCTTGTTACTTTGATAAAATTAAAATAATAAAGTCGGTCTATATACCAAAGGAAACAGATTTGAGAGTTTACATGTAAAAAAGGATTAGCATCTATAATACCCTATTGGACGATATGTTATTGTTTTAAGAATGGAAAAATATAAATTCTTGAATTAATTTACTTAGTGTTCCCTATGAGTAAATAAAAAAAAATCCACCAATAAAACATAAACTAAAAAAATACTAAATATAAATCATAATAGATAGTAACACTCCGTATAGGGTTAGGATCCACTTGTATTATGTAGAACTCTTTTAGATTTACATATTTTAGGACTATTAGATTGAGGGAAATCAAAAGCTGAAATTAACTATTTAGTGTTCCCTCGTTCGTGTTTGTTCAATTCTACAGGCGTAGGTTTAGCTGAGTGATTCATACGTGGACTTAGCAACTGGGATGTCCCAGGTTGAAAACCACTCCAGTGCATTTTATGTCCTTTTATTTCTCTCTTTAATAGGGTGGTTAGACGTGTGACCACCATATTGAACTAAAAAAATCTTCTAATCATATTGAACTAATTGTGATTAGTTACTCACTTTTAAAATTGACAAAGATAAAATTATTATTTACTCACGATTTTTTTCTTTAAGAGGCGAGATTTAACATTTCGCAACACGAATTTGCTAAATTCGCAACTAAGTTTTCAAAATTTATAATGGAAGATCATAAAGGATTAACATGAAGATTTATTCCATAAAATGGGGACTAAGAATAAAAAGGCCGGGAGGATAAGGTGCTCGAAATGGAATCATGGTTTGATTCTGTTTTTCTTAAACCAATGATGGCCTTGCTTTACGAAGACAATGATGGAGTAGAGATCTTCCATGGATAATTTCTCTTTCCCAAAACCTATCACTATGAAACATGAGAAAAAGGGTAATTTTAGTCTTGCTTGAAGCTTCCATTTCCAATTGAAGAATCCTTTAGCTTTATGAACACAGCTCCTAATTTTGTTTCTTTACCTCTCTCTATCGAACATTTAGGTGTAGTATATAGTTTCATGGTCTCCATCGGCTTTTATGTGCTGTAGCATTTTCTCTTCTCTTGGCGATTGAAAGGACCTTACTGTACACAACTCACAAATGACCAGTCTGGCTATTAAAATATCTGAGTGATGCATTTCAAGCCTCCTCAAACACGGAGTTTATTTATCATCAATACGGTATTATTGTTCCCTTTTTGTTGATTGTTTATTAACTCCTCTACGAAGCTTTGAGAAATTGAATGCCACCTTGTACAAGGTAATTATAATTTATTGTTTTATCTTAAGGTACACACCAAATACAAAGATATTACAAGTAGACATTGAGAAAATTCAAACCCATTAAGCAGCCTAAAAGTTAAAGGGAATGTTGTTCTGTTCCACGTCTGTAAAATATTTGTGGTTATTAGTAAATTAAGAAAATTTTAAAAATTTTGAACATATGGTATTTTATAATCAACACAAAAATTGAAGTAAAATTGAATAAATTCTATGCCTACTTTCCACCCGCACCCGCATGCATCATATGCTAACAACTTCAACCCAACACTTGGCTACAGTGTCATATGTATCTGATGTGTATAAATCTAGTGGTCCTCCCTGTTCGTGCACACCCTCTAATCACTGACAAACACCAAAATAGTATAATACAATGATTCCAATCCATAGATGTTTTAAAATGCTTTCTAATCACAGTTTTTTTAAATTTATACTTTAATAATTAGTATCATTCAAATACAGGTAAAATTAGGGAAATTGAGATCCCTATTAAGGATTTGGGGTCAAATCCATACAAATCAAGGAATGTCGTCTTATGCTGCGTGAAAAGAAAAATCCACCCCAAAATCCGAACTTTGAGAAATTGGATACGATTGTTAATGACTTTGCTGGTGGTTTGCTTTACACATTAAAGTTGTCACTGTTTCTTTTGATAAATACCACTGAATACCTTATATATGTCAAAAAAATCTTAAAAAAAAAGGAGGTAGATCATTTTTAAAATTTTATTTTGAGTAATATCAAAATTACGGTTTGAGGAAGTCGCAACTAATTTGTTGGTTTTTTGGAAAATTTTGAATCCCACATTGGTTTTGTATAAAGAGGAGGGGAAATTCTTTTGTTATAAATAGAACCCTCCTCCTCCTTAGTTTAGCATCCAACAAATATAAGCCTTCTTCTATATTAAAGACTATTTGTACTCTTTTTCTCTCTTTGTAATATTTCCTCTATTAGTGAAATATTATTTTAGTAGTGTTCGAGGACGTAGGCATAATTTTGATCTAATCTCGTTAAATTTTGGTGTTCTCTTTTATGTTTATTTAATAGTTATTGTCGGGTATAGTTGTTGTTAATTATTGTCGTATTAAAATTACTTGTCTTGGTAGTTCTGTCTAAGGAGATTGGGTTTTAAGAGGGACCATTGTGACCCCTCCACTCTTTCCTAGGAATCTACCTTAGGTTGATTTTAGTACAATCGTTTTCACACTAGTCACCTAGATAATAGTTTTCAAGGTAAATTTGTTACTATTTGTGGAAATTAACTCGAATTCCACAACAATTGGTATCAGAGCTCTTGGTTTCTTTTAGTATGCTATGTGGTTGCGGCTTATGTTGATCTTCCACATCAGAAAAAAATTTCCTTGGGCTAATTGACATTCCGCATTGACAGCTATTAAATAGAATTTGTAGCAGAAATGAAAGACGACACAAAAACATCCACATCGTCGTCAATATGTTCTTCATCTTCAATTTTGGCAAGAAATGCTGCGAAAAATGTTAGATTTGCATGTGGCAAAGTGAGGTTGTAGATGTCCTATTTGAGCAGGGTCTAGACATTTCTATTGAAGGAGAGAAACCAGATGATGTAGTGGAGAAAGAATGAAAGAGGATCAATATATTGGCATGTGGTACTATTCGATCGTGTCTTTCTAGAGAGTAGAAATATGCATTTTCTAAGGAAACTTCAGCAAGTAAATTGTGGAAGGCACTGGAGGAGAAATTTTTGAAGAGAAGCGGTTATAACAAGATCTACATGAAAATGAGAATGTTCCGCTTCAACTATGTACCAGGTGCCACTATGAATGATCACATTACTAGCTATAATCAGCTGGTGACTGATATGATGAATATGGACGTGACTTTTGAAGACGAAGATCTGACTCTGATGTTGATGGGATCACTTCCTGATGAGTTTGAGTATCTTGAAACTACTCTACTTCATGGGAAGGTTGATGTGTCTCTCAGTGAAGTAACAGTTGCCTTGTATAGTTATGAATTGAGAAAGAAAGACAAACAAGAAAACATAAGTGTCGAAGCAGAAGCTCTTGTTGTTATAGGCCGTTCGAAGAGTCAGAATAAAGGAAGGAGAGGGAGATCGAAGTCAAAGTCCAGATTGAGCAAAGATGAATATGGCTTTTGTCGAGAAAAATGGCACTGGAAGAAAGAAAGTCCCAGGCTAAAGAATAAAGGCAAACCTGAAAGGGGAAAGGTTATCTCAGAGGCAAAATTTGGTCGAGTATGATGATGCAGATTCAGATTTTGCATTCACTGCTACGTCATCAACCAGTTATCCAGTTCATGGCTGTTAGATTCAGCTTGTAGCCACCATATGACCCCCAATAGAGAATGGTTCTTTGATTTTAAAGAACTAAAAAGTGGAATTATCTACACAACAAATAATTCCCCTCTTGACACACTTGGGATTGGTTCAATTCGCTTGAGGAATCAGTATGGATCAATCAGAACCTTAACAAGTGTCCATTATGTACCAAATTTAATGGGAAATCTCATCTCTGTGGGAACCTTAGAGTCAAAAGGTTTAGCAATGATGGAAAAAAATGGGATTATGAGGATTATCTCTGGTGCACTGGTGATAATGAAGGGAATCCGGAAAAGAAACAATATGTATTACTTTCTGGGTAGTATAATTGTTAGGACAGCTGTAGTGGCAGCTTCTACTGATGAACAGGAGTCAGAACCAACCAGGTTATGGCATATGCGCTTGGGGCATGTTGGTGAAAAATCCTTGAAATTACTGATAAATCAAGGATTATTGAAGGGTGCTCGGGCTTGCAAATTAGTTTTTTGTGAGCATGCATCAAAGGGGAAAAGAAGAGGGTGAAATTTGGCACAACAATCCATGATACTAAAGGTATTTTGGATTATGTTCATTCAGATGTATGGGGGCCTTCCGTGACAACTTCATTGGGAGGAACACACTATTTTGTCACCTTTTTTGATGATTTTTCCCAGAGAGTTTGGGTGTATACAATGAAGACAAAGGATGAGGTGCTAGGATTTTTCCTTAAATGGAAAAAGATGGTGGAGACTCAAACAGGAAGAAAAATCAAATTACTCCGTACAGATAATGGTGGAGAGTACAAAACTGATGCATTTCTGAAAGTCTGTGAAGAATAAGGTATTGTCAGGCACTTCACTGTCAGATATACACCACAACAGAATGGGATGGCAGAGCGTATGAACCGAGCATTAGTGGAGAAGGTTCGGTGTATGTTGTTTAATGCTGGGTTAGGCAAAGAATTTTGGGCTGAGGCTTTGGTCTATGCTTGTCACCTTGTCAACCGCTTACCATCGACTGCTACTAGTGCTAAAACACCATTAGAGAAATGGTTTGGAGAACCTACTACATATATGATTCCTTACATGTGTTTGGTTCCACTGCAAACTACTATGTTAAGGAGTCAAAGCTGGATCCAAGAGCAAAGAAGGTGATCTTTATGGGGATCACCTCAGGTGTGAAAGGCTATCATCTTTGGTGTCCAGAAACAAAGAAAATAATCTTCAGCAGGTCTGTTACCTTTGATGAATCTACCATGTTGAGAAAGGTGACTTCAGAAAAATTGGAGTAAAAAGATGGAACTCCCAAACAGTTGGAGTTTGAAGGAAGCAGAATTGTCCCAGCCAGTAAAGAAACTGATGTTAACTCTCCTATGGTAGAAGAAGAGTCAGATGAAGAAGAGCTTCAGACCCAAGAACCTCCACAACAACATGAATCAATTGCACTAACAAAGGGAAAGAGGATCATTAGACAACCTGCTCGTAATGCTGATATGGTCTCTTTTGCATCACCAATTGCAATTGATGACGTTCCTGACACTTTTAATGAAGCAGTCCAAAGTTCAGAACATAAAAAGTGGAGGATCCCATGAATTAAGAAATGCAATCCCTTCAAAAGAATTAGACATGGAAACTAGCTAGTCTTTCGAAGGGAAAAAAGGCAATTGGGTGCAAGTGAGTATATGCAAAGAAAGATGGATTTCCTGACAATAACAACATCCGCTACAAAGCAAGATTGGTGGCTAAAGGCTACGCTCAAACGGAGGGAGTTGATTATAATGAAGTATTTTCTCCAATTGTAACATTCCTCCATCAGAATTTTATTGGCTTTGGTAGCGCAGTTGAATTTGGAACTAGTTCATATGGATGTAAAAACTGTATTTTTACATGGAAACTTGGATGAGGAAATCTACATGACTTAGCCAGATGGATTCAAAGTTGCTGAAAAAGAAGAGATGGTGTTTAAATTAGAAAAATCGTTGTACGGATTGAAGCAATCTCCAAGGCAGTGGTACAAGCAATTTGACAAGTTTATGATGGGTAGAAGTACACAAGAAGCAAATATGATCATTGTGTGTATTTACGCAAGATACAAGACGGATCCTATATATATATTCTTCTTTATGTTGATGATATGCTGATAGCTTCCAGGAGTCAGACAGAAATTGCGAAACTAAAGACTTAATTGAACAGAGAGTTTGAAATGAATGATCTTGGTGAAGCGAAGAAGATTCTAGGCATGGAGATATCAAGGGATAAGAAATTGAGGAGGATTTGTTTGTCTTAGAAAGAATATCTGAGGAAGGTACTAAAACGTTTTGGCATAAATGAGAAGTCAAAACCAGTTAGTACACCTCTTGCTCCTCATTTCAAGCTCGGTGCATCCATGTCACCTAAGGATGATGCAGAACGGGAATACATGTCAAAGGTTCCACATGCAAGTGTTGTTGGTAGCTTGATGTATGCAATGGTGTGTACGAGACCCGATATTTCACATGCAGTTGGGGTTATGAGAAGGTATATGCATGATTCTGGAAAAAAGCTTTGGCAAGCTGTGAAATGGATTCTGCGGTATATTCTGAACACCGTAGATGTTGGTTTGGTCTTTCAGCATGACAAACAAGATGGTCAGTGTGTATTTGGGTATTGTGATTCGGACTATGCAGGTGATTTGGACAAGCGTCGATCAACTACTGGTTATGTGTTCATATTTGCAAAAGCACCAGTCAGTTGGAAGTCCACCTTACAGTCAACAGTGGCTTTGTCTACTACAGAGGCAGAGTATATGGCAGTTACAGAGGTTGCGAAGGAGGCAATTTGGCTTCAAGGGTTGCTTGCTGAATTGGGAATGGAACAGAAGCACATCAAAGTGCACTTGATAGTCAGAGTCCTATTCATTTAGCAAAGAACCAGGTTTACCATGCAAGGACGAAACACATCGATGTTCGATATCTCTTTGTACGAGAGATTCTAAAAGAATGTGGAGTCATAATCCAGAAGATTCAGACGACTGACAATCCTGCTGATATGTTGACAAAAGTGGTAACTGCGGTCAAGTTTAAACATTTTTTAGACTTGGTCAATATTGTTACAAATTGAAAGATGAATTTGCAGACACTACTGAAGATTGGATTTTTTGAGAGATGTGTGTGGAATTTGCCAATGTGGAGATTTGTTAGTTTTTTGGCAAATTTTGAATCCCACATTGGTTTTGTTTAAGGAGGAGGGGAAATGCTTTTGTTATAAATAGAGCCCTCCTACTCCTTAGTTTAGCATCTCACAAATATAAGCCTTCTTTTATATTAAAGGCTATTTGTACTCTTTCTCTCTCTTTGTAATATTTCCTCTATTAGTGAAATATTATTTTAATAGTGTTCTAGGACGTATGCATAATTTTGGCCTAACCTCGTTAAATTTTGGTGTTCTCTTTTATGTTTATTTAATAGCTATTGTCGGGTATAGTTGTTGTTAATTATTATCCTGTTAAAATTATTTGTCTTGGTAGTTCTGTCTAAGGAGAGTGGGTTTTAAGAAGGACCATTGTGAGCCCTCCACTCTTTCCTGTGAATCTACCTTGGTGTGATTTTTAGTACAATCGTTTTCACACTAGTCACCTAGATAATAGTTTTCAAGGTGAATTTGTTATTATTGGTGGAAATTAACCCGAATTCCACAACATAATTCTTACCGGTGTGTGATTGAATCACCAAAAGCTTGTTACTTTGATAAAATTAAAATAAAAAAGTCGGTCTATATACCAAAGGAAACAGATTTGAGAGTTTACATGTAAAAAAGGATTAGCATCTATAATACCCCATTGGACGATTATGTTATTGTTTTAAGAATGAAAAAATATAAATTCTTGAAGTAATTTACTTAGTGTTCCCTATGAGTAAATAAAAAAAATCCACCAATAAAAAATAAACTAAAAAAATACTAAATATAAATCATAATAGATAGTAACACTCCGTATAGGGTTAGGATCCACTTGTATTATGTAGAACTCTTTTAGATTTACATATTTTAGGACTTTTAGATTGAGGGAAATCAAAATCTGAAATTAACTACTTAATGTTCCCTCGTCCTTGTTTGTTCAATTCTATAGGCGTAGGTTTAGCTGAGTGATTCATACGTGGACTTAGCAACTGGGATATCCCAGGTTAAAAACCACTCCAGTGCATTTTATGTCCTTTTATTTCTCTCTTTAATAGGGTGGTTAGACGTGTGACCACCATATTGAACTAAAAAAATCTTCTAATCATATTGAACTAATTGTGATTAGTTACTCACTTTTAAAATTGACAAAGATCAAATTATTATTTACTCACGATTTTTTCTTTAAGATGTGAGATTTTACATTTCGTAACACGAATTTACCAAATTCGTAACTCAGTTTGCAAAATTTATAATAGAAGATCATAAAGGATTAACATGAAGATTTATCCCATAAAATGGGGACTAAGAATAAAGAGGCCGGGAGGATAAGGTGCTCCAAATGGAATCATGTTTTGATTCTGTTTTTCTTAAACCAATGATGGCCTTGCTTTACGAAGACAATGATGGAGTAGAGATCTTCCATGGATAATTTCCCTTTCCCAAAACCTATCACTATGAAACATGAGAAAAAGGGTAATTTTAGTCTTGCTTGAAGCTTCCATTTCCAATTGAAGAATCCTTTAGCTTTATGAACACATCTCCTAATTTTGTTTCTTTACCTCTCTCTATCGAACATTTAGGTGTAGTATATAGTTTCATGGTCTCCATCGGCTTTTATGTGCTGTAGCATATTCTCTTCTCTTGGCGATTGAAAGGACCTTACTGTACACAACTCACAAATGACCAGTCTGGCTATTAAAATATCTGAGTGATGCATTTCAAGCCTCCTCAAACACGGAGTTTATTTATCGTCAATATGTTATTATTGTTCCCTTTTTGTTGTTGTTTACTAACTCCTCTACGAAGCTTTGAGAAATTGAATGCCACCTTGTACAAGTTAATCATAATTTATTGTTTTATCTTAAGGTACACACCAAATACAAAGATATTACAAGTAGACATTGAGAAAATTCAAACCCATTAAGCAGCCTAAAAGATAAAGGGAATGTTGTTCTGTTCCACGTCTGTAAAATATTTGTGGTTATTAGTAAATTAAGAAAATTTTAAAAATTTTGAACATATGGTATTTTATAATCAACACAAAAATTAAAGTAAAATTGAATAAATTCTATGCCTACTTTCCACCCGCACCCGCATGCATCATATGCTAACAACTTCAACCCAACACTTGGCTACAGTATCATATGTATCTGATGTGTATAAATCTAGTGGTCCTCCCTGTTCATGCACACCCTCTAATCACTGACAAACACCAAAATAGTATAATACAATGATTCCAATCCATAGATGTTTTTAAATGCTTTCTAATCACAGTTTTTTAATTTATACTTTAATAATTAGTATCATTCAAATACAGGTAAAATTAGGGAAATTGAGATTCCTATTAAGGATTTGGGGTCAAATCCATACAAATCAAGGAATGTCGTCTTATGCTGCGGTTAAAGAAAAATCCACACCAAAATCCGAACTTTGAGAAATTGGATATGATTGTTAATGACTTTGCTGGTGGTTTGCTTTACACATTAAAGTTGTCACTGTTTCTTTTGATAAATACCACTGAATACCTTATATATGTCAAAAATATCTTTAAAAAAAGGAGGTAGATCATTTTTAAAATTTTATTTTGAGTAATATCAAAATTACGATTTGAGGAAGTCGCAACTAATTTGTTGGTTTTTTGGAAAATTTTGAATCCCATATTGGTTTTGTATAAGGAGGAGGGGAAATTCTTTTGTTATAAATAGAGCCCTCCTCCTTCTTAGTTTAGCATCCCACAAATATAAGCATTCTTCTATATTAAAGTCTATTTGTACCCTTTTTCTCTCTTTGTAATATTTCCTCTATTAGTGAAATATTATTTTAGTAGTGTTCGAGGAAGTAGGCATAATTTTGGCCTAATCTCGTTAAATTTTGGTGTTCTCTTTTATGTTTATTTAATATTTATTGTCGTGTATAGTTGTTGTTAATTATTGTCCTATTAAAATTACTTGTCTTGGTAGTTCTGTCTAAGGAGAGTAGGTTTTAAGAGGGACCATTGTGACCCCTCTACTCTTTCCTCGTACTATTCAATCAAGTCTTTCTAGGGAGCAGAAGTATGCATTTTCTAAGGAAACTTCTGCAAGTAAATTGTGGAAGGCACTGAAGGAGAAATTTTTGAAGAAAAGCGGTCAGAACAAGCTCTACATGAAAATGAGATTGTTCCGCTTCAACTATATATCAGGTGCCACTATGAATGATCGCATTACTAGCTATAATCAGCTGGTGACTGATATGATGAATATGGATGTGACTTTTGAAGACGAAGATCTGGCTCTGTTGTTGATGGGATCACTTCCTGATGAGTTTGAGTATCTTGAAACTACTCTACTTCATGGGAAGGTTGATGTGTCTCTCAGTGAAGTAACAGCTACCTTGTATAGTTATGAATTGAGAAAGAAAGACAAACAAGAAAACACAAGTGTCGAAGCAAAAGCTCTTGTTGTGAGCATTGCATCAAAGAGAAAAAGACGAGGGTGAAATTTGGAACAGCAATCCATGATACTAAAGGTATTTTGGATTATGTTCACTCAGATGTATGGGGGCCTTCCATGACAACTTCATTAGGAGGAACACACTATTATGTCACCTTTGTTGATGATTTTTCCCAGAGAGTTTGGGTGTATATAATGAAGACAAAGGATGAGGTGCTATGATTTTTCCTTAAATGGAAAAAGATGGTGGAGACTCAAACAGGCAGAAAAATCAAACGTCTCCATACAGATAATGGTGGAGAGTACAAAAATGATCCATTTTTGAAAGTCTATTAAGAATAAGGTATTGTCAGGCACTTCACTATCAGATATACACCACAACAGAATGGGGTGGCAGAGCATATGAACTGAGCATTAGTGGAGAAGGTTCGGTGTATGTTGTCTAATACTGGGTTAGGCAAATAATTTTGGGCTGAGACTTTGGTCTATGCTTGTCACCTTGTCAACCTCTTACCATCAACTGTTGTTGGTGGTAAAACACCATTAGAGAAATGGTTTGGAGAACCTGCTACAAATTATGATTCCTTACATGTGTTTGGTTCCACTGCATACTACCATGTTAAGGAGTCAAAGTTGGATCCAAGAGCAAATAAGGCGATCTTTATGAGGATCACCTCTGGTGTGAAAGACTATCGTCTTTGGTGTCCAGAAACAAAGAAAACAATCTTCAGCAGGGATGTTACCTTTGATGAATCTACCATGTTGATAAAGGTGACTTCAAAAAAATTGGAGTAGAAAGATGGAACTCCCAAATGGTGGAGTTTGAAGGAAGCAAAATTGTCCTAGCCAGTAAAAAAACTGATGTTGACTCTCCTATGGTTGAAGAAGTGTCAGATGAAGAAGAGCTTCAGACCCAAGAACCTCCACAGCAACATGAATCAATTGCACTCAGAAAGGGAAAGAGGATCATTAGACAACCTGCTCGTAATGCTGATATGGTCTCTTTTGCATCACCAATTGCAATTGATGACGTTCCTGACACTTTTAATGAAGCAGTCCAAAGTTCAAAACATAAAAAGTGGAGGATCCCATGAATTAAGAAATGCAATCCCTTCAAAAGAATTAGACATGGAAACTAGCTAGTCTTCCGAAGGGAAAAAAGGCAATTGGGTGCAAGTGGGTATATGCAAAGAAAGATGGATTTCCTGACAAGAACAACATCCGCTACAAAGCAAGATTGGTGGCTAAAGGCTACGCTCAAACAGAGGGAGTTGATTATAATGAAGTATTTTCTCCAGTTGTAAAACATTCCTCCATCAGAATTTTATTGGCTTTGGTAGCGCAGTTGAATTTGGAACTAGTTCATATGGATGTAAAAATTGTATTTTTACATGGAGACTTGGATGAGGAAATCTACATGACTCAGTCAGATGGATTCAATGTTTTTGAAAAAGAAGAGATGGTGTGCAAATTAGAAAAATCGTTGTGCGGATTGAAGCAATCTCCAAAGCAGTGGTACAAGCTGAAATTAACTAATTTAGATTTACATATTTTAGGACTATTAGATCGAGGGAAATCAAAAGCTGAAATTAACTCATTATTTTTTTTAAGTGAATGTCTTCTTATTGTTGATCTCAACCTTGATTTTTTCTATTTCAACGGTCCTAAAAAACTAGAAAACTAAAACGTTTTACACAGTGTAATGAGATCCTACCCATACATATAATAAAAATTAGAAAAAAAGCTTATTTAACATAAAAAGATAAACGACGAAGACCAAATGGAGAAGACGAGAACACAATTCAAAGGTTCAATCGCTAGTGAGAAAAATCAACATCAGAGTTGTCGAAGATGGATCAAAAACACTGTGATACCATGTTAGACAACATTAACGGCAAGCGGTGATGCTATGATGATAATTCTTGAACGGAATCGACATAAGTCATGTAATGATACTCTATCAAAATAGAGATATTAAAAAAATACCTGACTCGAATTATTCGAACATTCATTCCGAATAAAAAATTATTCGAAAATTCACGGGTTTTTAGGTTGGACTCGGGTCACAAAATATTGCGCACGCAATAACCTGATACTTGATTTCATTTTAATTTTAATTTTTATATTATTTTACTAAAACTCATTATTAATCGCGGTTCACTCAATGATCTCACAATCAGCAGCCAAAGAGCCCACTTCATCAATGCGTTTTTCCCGGTGCAGGTGACAAACGCCATTTTTCTCTCATCATAGAGTTGTCCAGCTTGGTGTAATGTTTGCGTGTTTAAAGTGTACGTTATTTACTTTGGTTTCATTTCTTCTTGGCTGTTATAAACTGTTATCAGTTTGCATTGGTCTCTAGAGTTGAATTTAAACTGTACATAAATGTGATATAGTACAATGACAAAATAGCTAAAATCGTAAAACAACGACTTTATCCATAGATAATTTAGCATGAGAATCGAACAAAATCAAATTTGAGCGCAGAAATCAACTGAATCGGAATAGAATTTTTACAGCTTGAGTTTGGGCTTGTCTCGACTTGATTACCCTATAGATGGTTTCTATTAAACTATCCACCAAGCATATTGTTGAAATTACAGTTCAAAACACCAATTATCATTCAATTCATACTATGAGACTCTGAAGCTTACTTGACAAGCCAATGGCATCCTAATCTGGCTGAAAGGACGATCATTGCAACTGCTCGATTTCAGCCTCAGCGGTGTATTCATGGATTTGTCAGGAAGTTTAATTTCAAAAGAAACCGAGTACCCTTTATTCAAATCAGAGGGTACTTTTACAAGTACTCGATTTGTGGGTACCTGACTATTACGATTTGAAACACAGACCGAATTTTTTATATCCAAAAATCAGAGGTACTCGATATTTTAAGTATCCGACAATACGAGTATTAGAATATGAACACTCCTGACCAAGATAATAGCGTAACAATACCAAAAGAATAACACAGTAGAAAATTTGTGATCCAAAATCTTTTTTTCTTGGATCTCAAGTCCACTTCTTTATATACTTAAAACCAACCCATTTAAGTGTCTAACAACTATGGTTTAAACCCAACCGTTGACACTAGTTATAAAATTCAGTTCGACAAGGTACCTAATTCCTAACATAAAGTTCTTTCCCTTTCTTATGCAGAAACTCCACTTTCCCGTTAATTATAACGAGGCTAGGCACTACAGTGGTTTTTAGCGGCATTTTGAGAGTAAACGCCACTAACTTTAAACATATAGTGGCATTTACATTCTAAACGTCACAAAATGGTAAATTTAGCGGCATTTTTATACAAAACGCCGCGACATAGTAGTACTTTAGCGACATTTTTGTACAAATAACACAATAGGTTCATCCATAGTGGCGTGTTTTCAACAAATTCCGCAACAAAGGAGTACTTTAGCGGCATTTTTATACAAACGCCGCAATAGGGTTCATCTATAATGGCGTTTTTTTCAAAAACGCCGAAACAGAGTAGTATAAAAACGCCGCAACATATTAGTACTTTAGCAGTGTTTTTTTTACAAACGCCGCAATAATTTGGTATGTTTGTGCCTTTTTCAACAAACGCAGCAACAAAGTAGTACTTTAGCAGCGGTTTTTTACAAACGCCACAATAGTTTAGTATGATTGTGGCATTTTTTCAACAAACGCCGCAACATACTAGTACTTTAGCGGCATATTTTTACAAACACAACAATAATTTGGTATGTTTGTGGCGTTTGGGTTTACAAATGCCGAAATTGCCTTTGTTTTTTCATGGATGCCCGAAGGGTGTCACTCCTAAGTTCATTTTGAAGCCTCTCGCTCCAAGTCTTTAAAAAACTTATTCTTTAGCCACCTCATAGTTTCATTTGCTTGTTTTGTTGTTGTATTAAACATTTGTATCTGTCATGTGAAAGGTTAAAATGGAAATGACTGTATTGGTGAAGAAGTTGATAAATTAGTAGTTTACACTTAGAAATTCCTATAGAAAATAATAAAAACCCTATTGGTTATTTCTATTAGAATTTAGAAACTTAATAGCCGTCGATAATAATTCTATCAACGGCTTGAATCTCCCATTTATAATATTTCTTAACAAGCACAAATTTTCATTTCTTCCCCTTCTTCAAAATCCCCACTTCCAAACCCGCCTCAATGACTCCTCAACTTTCTTTTCAAAATTTCCCTCATTTTTTCGCAAACCAAACACTCTCATCCATACCTTCATCGGCTGGCAAATTGTTCTGCAATGGCTCGTACCAAGCAAACACAGGCTCCACGTACGCAGCTAGCTACGAAGGCCACTCGGAAATCAGCACCGACAACCGTGGAGTGAAGAAGCCTCACCGATTCAGGGCTGGAACTGTTGCGCTGAGAGAAATTAGAAAGTACCAGAAGAGCATCGAGCTTTTGATCAGGAAACTCCCTTTTCAGAGCCTGGCGAGAGAAATCGCTCAATATTTAAAACAGATCTAATATTTCAGAGAAGCGCTGTGGCGGCTCTTTAAGAAGCCTCGGGAGGCATACCTCGTCGATTGTTTGAGGACGTGAATCTCTGTGCTATTCATGTTAAGAGGGTCATGATTATACCTAAGGTTATCAACTTGCTAGGGGAGTAGAGGGAAGAGGGCTTAACGTGTTTGGTTTGATTTATATGTGGATTAGAGGAGTTCGAATCTTACTTTTGCTTTCGACAATTTTTTATGCAAAGTCGTTGGAATTTGAATGTATTCTTTTATGTTTTGATTGATCATTTAAATTTTTTTCAATGTATCTGTGCTGGAGATTTCAGTTTATCATCAAAATGGTTATTTTAGATGTAACTGAACTAACTTTTACGGTATACTCTATACGAAATGGGAGTAAATAGTCTAATTTGGTTAAATGGTTTACTATGACTCAAATTGTGCCATGTCTCCATCGGATTACTAGTAAATGATATGCACCGAGTAAAGTATTGCAAGCGTTAGCCTTGTCCAATTTGGAAGGTATGTCATTGATCTATTGATACGCTTCCTCAACTTGATCTGCTCGACCAAACAATCCACAATGCAAGCATGGTGACCGTTTGACCAAGTGTTGATCTTTCATCTTATAAAACATTTGTATATGTCATGTGAAAGGTTAAAATGGCATATGTCTGTATTGGTGAAGAAGTTGAGAAATTTGTGGCTGGACTACCAGATGGAGGTGTATTTCTTCTAAAACAATTATGCTTTTTGCAAATAGCAACGTTTGTGGTAAAAATGCCACTACAAATCATAATATATAGCGGTGTTTTGTATTAAAAACGCCACTAAAAACAAGAGAATTAGCTGCGTTTGTAGCAAAAAATGCCACTAAAGACAATATAATTAGCAGCGTTTGTGGCAAAAAAAAGCCACTAAAGATAGGATAATTAGCGTCATTTTTTAAACAAAAACGGCACTATAAATAAAACATATAGTGGCGTTTGAAAGAACAAACGCCGCTATATAACTCGACCTTTTGCGGCGTTTTAGATTCACAAACGTCTCTACCTTTTGCAGCGTTCGTTTTAGCGGTGCATACTCTTCCTAGCGCCGATAGTGATTTTAGCGGCGCTTAAAAATGCCGCTATAGAACTAAAAAAATTCCACTAAAAACCTATTTAGCTGTAGTGGTAACTGATGATCTTACATGGGGCCATCTTTATAGCTTAGCTACACCATTTCCATGATTAAGCTCGGCAATTAAAGTTTGTCATTTTTAAATGACTTAGAGCTTTTCATAACTGTGTTTTTCTAGCTGTTTTAATAGCGAATAGTTAATTCTGATTGGAAAATAAAAGTTATGAATTTACTTAAAAAAAGAAAAAGGTAATTGCATAATCTTAATAAAAATGATTCTCTTTTATTTTCCACGCTTACAATACGTGGTGATACAATAGCTATTTACATGCATAATAACATAAATTCAACCATTAATATTACTCTTTTTAATTAATAAAGTGACTTTATTAACTAAACTCTTATATTTAATTATCTGAACCGACATACATTCAATTATTTATTAAAAAACAAGTTTAATTTCTAACCTCCCTTAAACGTGATTTTTATCACCTCCTAGCAATCTTCGGAATTTACAGAATAAATCATACGTTAAGGGCTTGGTGAAAATATCTGCAACATGTTCAAAAAACTTACTAATCTAGCTACACTTCTTTCTTTCAACATATTCATGAATAAAGTGATATCGTGTGTCTATATGTTTGCTTTAATCATGAAACACCGAATTCTTTGCAAGAGTTTGAACGAACTTGTTATCAATTAAAATCTTTGTAGCATTTTCTTGTGGGAGATGAATTCATTCAACAATCATTGTTGCCAAATAGCATGACATGCACAATATGTAGTAGCAACATACTTAGCTTCACAACTAGAAAACGTCACAATTAGTTGCTTCTTAGAACTCCATGAGACGATTGTATCTCCCATGAAAAATACATAGACACTTGTGCTTTTTTCTATCCTATTTATCTCCTCAAAAGTTACTACCAAAGTATCCTAAAGCTTAAACGTATTGAAAATCCAAAAAAACAAGCCATAATTAAGAGTACCTATAAGTAACAAAGAATTCCTTTTACTGCTGTTAGATTAGAAGATAACGCATTTTCCATGAAGCAACAAACAAATCCAACAGCAAAAGGAATATCAGGGCTTGTAGAAGTTAAGTACCTTAAGCTTCCCATGAGATTTCTGTCCATTGTAGGATCTACTTTATTTCCATCATCAAATTTTAAAAAGCTTCAATCCACATTCCATTGGGGTGTTAACAGACTTAAACCCAGCATGTTAAACTTTTGAAGTACTTTCTTGTAATAGTTTACTTGATAAATAAAAAAAATTAGTATTAATATGCTTCACCTTAAGGCCCAAGAAATAAAACATAAGCCCTAAGTAAGTCGTTTCAAATTCTTTTGACATACACCTGTTGAAATCTTCAGTCACTATTGAATTGCTCCATAAAAATGAGATCATCTATGTAGAGACAAACAAGCAGAATATAATGTTCATGGATTTTAACAAAAAGTGCATACTCGTGACTTTACCGTTTAAATCCACATCTTGAAAATATTTGTCACTTCTACTATTCCATTCTATCGGTGCTTGCCTTAGGCCATAGAAAGCCTTATTCAACTTCAAAACTTTATCTTATTATCCTTCAATTACAAAACCTTATGGTTGGTCAACATAAAATTTCTTATTAAAGGAAATCATTCAGAAAAGCTAACTTCATATCAGGTTGATGAATTTTCTATTAATTTAGAGCAATAATGGAAATTAGTAATCTGATTGTTTCCATTCGAACAACAATAGCAAATACCTCATCATAATGTACACCTTACTTTCTTGTGTAGCTATTTACAATAAGTCTTGTCTTGTACCGCCCTACCTCTCCATTAGAAGATTTATTTCTTTTTAATATCCACTTTAGACTGATAGGTTTTTAACCTTCTGGTAAGGTAGATAACTTTCAAGTTTTTTTCTTCTCGATAGAATCAATTTTTTCCTTCGTAGTATGTCTCTTTCTCCTCTTTCATAATGAAGTAAGGCATTTAAAAAACATAGGTAATCATAGGAGATTAAAATACAATTTATTTCGTATAAAATATATAAATGCATAAGACTGACTTGATAAGAAAAGTTTTCTTAACATAACCTGTGAAATATTATTTTCATATGCATAGCATACTTATCAATCGATTTATTCGAAAATCCATTCACAACCCAATGTATGACAAATGAGAATGCATGGTACACAATTAGCACCTAAGTGCTACAATGATTTATAGGTATTATAGTACACATCTACACTATACTTACAACTATAGGGTGGTAATTCATTATGAACACCATCCTTGCACACATAGTTTCATAGTACAGTAAATGTATTACTACATGAATGTATTAAACAAAATCGATCGATAACCACCTTAATCAAGGTATTACAATTGCACATATGACTCTCAATGTACATACAATAGGCAATTATATCCAAATCATAGATCAAACATTTATTCCAAAACATCATAGACGTTAAATAGTGTGAAACACATCCATTGTTTTAGGGTTGTTCAGACCCTGATATTATTCTATAAAAATCATTTTCATAAAACTTTATGAAAATATTTCAAAATGCGTTAAAAACATGCTTAGTAAAACACTCGAGGTTTACTCATCGCAAGTTTTCCCCATGTCACATAAGTATAATAAAATATGCACACTCCCTGGTATGCCTCTCTATTATGACTTACTATCGATACCTGATTATTCTTGGACTTTTTCCTTGCCTTTCGATTTGTTTGTATCACAAGTTTGATCACAATCTACGCAAACATCAATGCATGGTATATACAAATATAAAATACATGTTAGTATTCTTACTAACATTTTAAGCACAATAATAATACTCAAAAGTATTACTATTTTTGAATTCATCCATAGTTCATCTTAATTTTTCCTTTTTACTCCTAACAGTCCCTTGCTATTATTCTTCAATTCAAGTCTCAAACAACTAAATAAAATTTCTAGCATCTAATTTCTAGCCCAATACCTCAACAATGCCGTTATTACCATGAAGTCACTAACTTTCTCAATATTTACCATTTAATGTCCAAACTTTACTAACTTCCCAAAATAATCCAATTTCACATTCTAACATCAATTTCAGCCCTTTAAAATAAAATTCCATCACTGTACGTTAACTATTAGGTAATTACACATTTACCCTATAAACTTTAAAAAATTACTAAATAGGTCCCTAAATATTTAAAAAATTATATAATGATCCCAAAATTTTCTAAGTCTTGTAAAACCTTACAAGTAAAATCTATAAGTAATGGGAATTTTTTCACAATTTTTCCTTAATTAAAACCCTAAAGCCAAAACATATAGGGGTCAAATTACCTTGATTTCAATTGATTCAAGCATGAAATCAACCTTTATTCACCATTCAAAAACCTCTACAATTAAACCCTACTTAATTTCATCAAATCAAAACCTTTCCCCAAACTAGGGTTTAGGTCAAACTTGCTATAAACATGTATAGGTGGGTTTAATCAATCATCAAGCATGGAAATGATTATATACATCAATGACATCAAAATCGATCATGATTTCATAAAACTTTAATATGAACATAAACCCTAGAATTTGGGATATTTGAACTCAAGAAAGATTAGTATGCAATATTGGTACCAAATGATAGAGCTCGAATAGAATAATTTTCTAACTCATATCTTAATTAAAAAACCAAAGGAAATTGCTCAAAAATGACAAATACATTTTTTATTAACTAGGGTTTGGGGTACACAACCACAATGGAGAAAATAACCAAGCTTTCATGAATTTTTAAGTAATTTCATTTTAATTTATCCTTTATTTAAGCTTAAATGAATTTAAAATTCTTTTAGAGAAAATTTTACCATTAATGAAACATGATAATTACATTCTTACCAAGCCACATAAAACTTATCATCTTCCCAAGGTCAAATATGAACAAAATATTATACACTTTACAATTTTATCCATGCAACTTTCCAAAAATTTCAATCTTACCATTATCATCCAACAGTCCAAATTGAATATTGAAATAAATTCTAAAATTCAATGATCTGAACTATTTTCCATCATTTTAAAATGCGGAGATAATATTTATAAGCTTAATTTAATATCCTTCAAATTTTCTAAAAATTTTTGTTTGATCTAATTTACCAAATTTTTACTGGACTTTATTACTTTCTAACTTTTAACATAAATTATGGATCAAGAATTTGATTACCCCCAAAATGTCATTATTGGGGTGAACTATTCATTTATGGAATAAAAATTCTTTTTGAGAAAACTAACACTTTGGTCCGTAAGCTTTTCCCAATTTTATACTTTGTTTACCAAACTTTCAAAATTTATGTTTTGGTCACTAACCAAATTATGGGAGTATTACAAGCGTGAAAATAAACTTATAAGGTAATCAATGAAACAAAGAAAGATTCATGACTAATAATAAGATATTTCAATAAATAATCCAAGGCAAATCAATTTCAAGCATGTAAACAAGCTAGTGATAATTCAATGCATGTGTTCTCTAAGTTCTCTACCCGTCACATAAATCATATTGTCCCAATATGTAAATTTAAAGCATAGGAGAATAAATAGATATACTCTTCATGTTTAGTGATGGCAATGGTCGCGACCTCGGCTAGAGGAACTCGGTCGAAGGTAGGATAAAAGTTTTCATTCATTCATTCTATAATGCTAAAATATTTTGTCTTAACTTATAATGATTTCTTAATCTGGAATGAGATACTCCCTGTTCTTCAAAATAATATTTTATTTCATTTTTAAGAAAAATATATGTTCCATGATATTGAAGGATAGATTTGAATTTATAAAAACTAATAACTTGGGTTTGTGATAATTTGTAAAGTATATATGCTTGTGAGAATGAGGATAAGTCACAAAAAGTTTTTTCATTTTTATTTCTAATACAAAATTAGGAACTGAAGAAAGTGAGCCTTTTTATAATTGAAATAAAATAAGAGAGTGGAGACGGCCGTGCATCTCATTGATTTGATGTTGTATGTTCGGTCGTTAATCATCTATCAGCATTGGTGGTGGCACTTATCTTCGAAGAAAGACTCACTCGTTTTAAGGTGCCGAACTGCTAAGAGGTACCGTGAAAGGTTTATTGGGTGTGCCCGTAAGTTATCCCATCATGTTCAAGCATCATAAATCTAAACTTTCCATGGAAAAAGCATGTGTAAATTTTTCAGTATTAAAATAATGTGGGAAAAGTCTAGACATGAGATGGGTTATGTAGGGCCCGAGAATCAGTGGTTAATTAGAGCGTACAATGCGCTCAAAAGCTTGTGAAAACCAAAATCCTAATTTGACATTGATTATGGTATGCATGCACCAAAGGAATAATAGTTCAATTTTCCTCAAGCTAGAGGAATCTTCATTATTTCCAATGTATTTGTATGCATGAACCCCATGGAAAAATAAAATCCATAAATTGACATCCTAAAGTATTGTCCTAACAAGAGAAAGGAAATAGCATCATGGGAATTCACGCTAACAACTGGATGCAGTATAAAGGTGAATGTGGTATAGAATTCGAGAACAAATTCATAGTACGTTCCACATTTAATGTCAGGGTATGAAGTGCAGCTAATGGCATTAAAGTAATTTGTAACAGATTTTTTCACATGTAAAGTATCTAGAATACGAGTAGGAATACACTTACAAACTTGAAAGTTTTGACGTTGGATATCGTTGAATTGGATTTGTTCAATGTTATTGAATTTCAATTACCCTCGCAATTCTTCTTCAGGTGGTAAGGTAAGCTAATGTGATGATGATGACAATTCCGATGAGGGATGGTGATCTCATTAATGTGAAGGGCCAACATTGTTGTGTGGTTGAGAATAGTGAATGAAGTTGGAGTTATTGGATTCACGATTATCCGACGAAGGAAAAGTTTTTTTTCTTTTACTTCTAGTTGTAACCATCTTTTAAAAGTTATAGCAAAGAAATAAGACAAAATAAGAAGAAAAGATGGTGAAATACTAACCGATGGCACGAGAAGCGTTGGACGAGTGAAGTTAATTGGTGACATGCGCGTGGTCACACACAACATTCGACGTTCGACAGTGGTGATGCATTGGGTTTAGCAATCGACGACGACGAGCTAGAGTGGAGGGAAAAATAGAACAAGAAAAAGGTTTTGATGGTTTAAAGAAAATAAAAGAAGGGTTTTTTTATGTACAAGATTAAGAGAAATATAAAGGCTTTAAACAGGGAGAGGAAAAGTGTTTGAGTCGAAAAATATGTTTAATTAATTTTAGGAGAAGTAAAAGAAAATAAAGGTTTTAGTAGATTAAGGAGGTTCAAAAGAAAATGAGTAAAATAGTAATAGTAATAATAATAATAATAATACTTTTAATAATAATAATAATAATTAATAGAAGTTTACAAAAGTTTGGATTGTTTTGGTTACAAAGGTGGTAAAAATGAAAATATAAAAAAAAACTGTGATAATTTGGATGGGGGTGGGCGACAATGGGTTGTTATTAGGTTTTTTTTTTTGCTAACATGTGTTTGGCTTGATTATAATGTGTGCCTCTTTGGTATTTCGCGTGAGATATGATTAAAATTAACTAGATTTGCTCCATCTTTTGCTTGATCAAAGTATTCGAGTACCTAAAAAAATTCAAACAAAAATAAATAAGTATGCAGTAAAATTGAAAATAGAATAAAATAAATAAAATAAAATAAAATGGGTTGCCTCTCATTAAGCACTTTGTTTAATGTCATGTAGTTTGAAGACTTGATTCAGACTATAGGTTCTTCTACAATAATCTCCTCGATCACACATGCTTGATTATTCTCGTAGTACAGATTAAATATTTGTCCATTAACTTTGAAACAAGCTCTCGAATCATCTTGGATTTCAACAGCACCATGGGGAAATATTAGCGCTCATGCTAATAAGGTCCTGGCAATTTCGTTCGTTTACTACCCCAAATTTTGAAAAGTCACCAAGATGTATGTATTAAAAGCTAAGTGGAGAAAGTATGAATTCTAAAACGTTTAGGGATCATAAATATAATTTTTAAAAGTTATATATTTTGGCCCATAAATAAATAGTTTTTTTTACAGAAATAAATGTTTTCAGGGAATTCAAATTTTGGTTAGGGATTTGTATTAAAAACTATAAAGTAATAAAGTTTAGTAAGAAATCGGAAAATCATATCAAACCGAAATTTCACAAAATTTTTAAGGATACTAGATAAAATTTGGAAATATTATTTCCATGTTTTAGAATAGTGAAATTTAGCATGGATTAGTGTAATTGAAGTTATTTTTCCCTATTTAGCCAAAACTAGGAGAAATTAGTGGCTAAATTGAAATTTTCAAAAATTCGCATGGCTAAAGTAGAAAGTTAACTTCAAGTTGTTTCATCTTTAACTATTGAATATTTTAATGGAAGATATTTCAATGGCATTTGGTAATTATCATGATTCATTAATGGCAAATTTGGAATTTCTCATAAATTAAATTTTATATTCAATTATTTTAGATTAAGACAAGTGTATTAAATGGTAAATCTGGAAAATCATGAAAAAATTAGCTTCTTCTTCTTGTTACTGTCGTGAGCTCCATAGCTAGGGACGAAGGAAATTTTAATTTGACTTTTAAGCTTATTCGATTGATTTTTCAATTTAGCTATTAGATAGAGAACTAATCCTCTTGAAATTATCTACCATTTGGTATAAAAACTTTAATGAAAATCATACTTATATGCTAAGTTTCATGAACTGAGTGGTTGAAGAACATATTTGATTTTGAAAATTTGATGGAATATTTTTATGCTATTGATGTTGTAAATTAATTCTAAGCTTGAACACCGATTAAAATCAATTGGAAATGTTTAAAGATGGATTTGTCAAAGGTTAGGGTTTATGGAATTAATTGAGATAGCATGGAAATGTAGATATGAACTTGAATTTATGTATATGTGTTCATTTGGTAAGCTAATAGAACTATGGAATAAGCTAAGGATGTTAATTAGGGAAAGATACGTAGAAAATTATGATTTAAACATTAAGATTAGAAAATCACAATAAATAATACATAAATGATTAGAGAATGAACTTTATATCGTTGGATTCATATATCATTCTAGTTTCATTTTAAACAAACATCTACTGAGTTTGAGGTGTGTACTGAAAGATATAAATATTTTAATCGAGGATAGGTCAAAAAACAGGGCAACAAATTATACTCAAAATAGTTTTTTGTATGTCAAGTTTGAAAATTTGTTATAAACTGTACAAGTTGAACTAGAAAAACTACCATATATGGTTAAATTTTTATTCGAGTACAGTTTCTAATGATGCAAACAGAATAATTTTTAAGTTCCTAAGTTAATATAGAATAATATTTCTTTGAGGGTAGTGCAAAGTACCAGAATATGAAATTGAGGTAAACTATGCATCTTATGTTATATGCTATCTTAGTTTTTTCAAATGTGCCAAAGTTATTATCTTAGAATGATAATTATGACATTTATCATATTATGAAATTAGGAGAATTTTATGAAAATGTTATTAGAGGACGAATTCATGCTTGAATCAAAATGTAACCATGTAAGGAAAACTTAAAAGTATTCGACCAAAGGGAAACAAATAAGGAAAAATTGTGAGACATTAACATATAATTGTTTAAATTGGAGCATTCAATGTTCAATTTTAATGATGAATTGTTAGAATTTTAAGTTAAATAGGTGATATAGGATCAAAGTGCAAATATGGGTAAACTTAGTGATGGAATTTAAATAGTCTTAAAAGATGGGACTTAATTGTGAGTTTTAAAATGTGATGGTATGGAATTTTTAATGATGGAAATTTATACTAGTTTGTTGATTTTTATGTTCAAATATTGGTTTGGGATCAAATTTCAAGTTTATTAAAGTTGGTGGTTGAATTCGAAAAGTAAGCAAATTGAGGATGAAATTGTAAATTTTTGTGTGTTAAAATATTGATTTAAGTATTTTGTTAAAGTGCTATAAATTTCAGTAATTAATGTGAAATGATCATAATAATGAAGGATCATTATGAACCAAATGAAAAAAAGTTTATATGAATTCTAAGAAAAATTCATAATTAGATGCAAAGTTAGTAAAAGTTGAAGGGTTGATGATGAAAATAAATTTTTACAGAATCGAATGATTATTTTGTGAAATTTTGAAATTTATGATGGAAATGTGATTTTGTTTTAAATCGTTTATAGTATCGTTTTTATTTCTATAGACTTTTATATTAATAAGTTTAGATTATGTTAGTACGATACTAACATATAGTTTGAATATTTTATGCGAATATGTGATGTTGTTACACCATGATAAATCTAGTGATCCAAATGACCTGAAAGAAAAAAAGAAGCACGCATGTAAGGAACTATCATATAAAGGTTTGGTAGTGAGACAAAGGTGAGTGCATTCTAAATTATATTTTATTTGTTGAAAATGACTTATAATTTATTTAGGGTATGAACTACTCAAATAATTTTATACAATATTTTGATAAATGTAATTGATGATTTTGGGTATGAACTACCCAAAAATATGGATATATGTGAAATGGTTTAAGAATAGATTATGAAATTGCTAAAAGGCCCTTTGTATATGTGTTAAGCATTTGGTACAATTGGCAGTACAGGTTCCATGAGTAGAGTGACTATCAATCGATCTTATGAGTACATTAATGTACATTACAAGTGTGAGGGCACATTATAGCACATATAAGGGTATTTTCTCGACCCAATAATAATGTTAAGTTGTGTACTATGGGTTTATGGTACATGATTTGCAGTGTTCTACAATACTTGTATAGGCATGATAGGTGGAAAACCAATTAAATAACACTACGGGTGCATATGATAAAAATAATTCAGGCATAAATGGTGCCAAACTTGTTATAAAGCACTATGGGGAGAATATGATGAAAATACACTAAATGTGCAAGTTACTATGGTTGGACTGCCATTATACTTGTAAAATAGACTCACATACCTTGCATTATCTTACATATACATTGGGCTATGAAAATAAATGTGAAAGTTGTGAAAAATATATGAAAGAAAACGATATGGAAATGAAATGAAAGTTCTAACACATGTACGAATATAAAGAAAATGAAATGTTTGTTAAAAATTATGTTTGTTTACATGGTTTTGACAAGATCATGAGATGATGATTTTAAGGTTTTCAAAGAGGAAATTGGCATGAATAGTTTGGTTTGAAAGTTTTAATGTTTTTATTTATATTTTATCTCACCTTATATATTCTACCGCTCCCCTAAGTATTACTTAGCACATGACGATTTTCATGCGTTGGTTTGGATAAAGAATCAAACGTGAAGTGAGGAGCCTCTCGAGCATCTGTTGGAGTTCACTTGCAGTATCAGTATCAATAAGACATCTTTAAAGTTATTTTTGAATTTTAGTGGCATGTATATTATACATGTTAGTTTAATTTTTCGGTTTTATTTTACCATGGTCTGTAATAGTAAACTATAACTATTTCTTTTTGTTCGACTTTAGAATATTTGAATCATATGTGTAAATATTATTTTGTGATTTTACTAAATTAATGAAACAATTTTAAAATGGACAAAGGAAAGTTATAGAATGGAACAAAATTTTAGGCATTTATGTTCGACATATGTATATAAGGTTTATGTAACATATTTAACTCGTATTCCGAGATGTATGAAAGATATAGGTTAGTTTGATTCTCAGACTAACGTGAGCTTATTATATTTCAAAAATATGTACATACCACTAGGATGTCGGTATTACTGATATGGTATGGTGAGGTGATTTTTATTGATGATTTTACTCCTTACTAATGTGATTTTGAAAATGTATGTGTAAGATTTCAGAAGTTAAGAATCAGAGTAAGAAAATTGTTAATGGTAAAAGGAAGATCGAGATTTAAATCGATCCAAACATACCTGAGAAAACTTTAGTATATCACCCTAAAAGATTTGGAGCTATAAGGGATTTTCCTCTATTTTTTTGCAATAAATACCCTAACATTTAATGAGGTTAATGAATTAAAAAAAATCTATCAGAAGGTTCAAAAAGATTTCAAGAGAAGTTGAGAACGATGAGGATCTGAAGATTATTTAATTTACTGATGAGTCTAAGGTTCTACAGGTAAGTTTAAATTTTTGAAAAGTACATAAGTTAATTACCAAGTTGTTTAGAGAAATGTCTGATTTGAGTTGATCTTGAGTGATAGATTAATGATTAAATCTTTAGGAACAAAGAATGGGTTTTGTTATTTATCAGTTAGTATTATCTCCAGAAATGGAATGAGATTCATAATGTGTTTTATGTGTCGATGTTTCAGAAGTATAAGTCGGATCCTTCTTTTGTGATTGCATCAAAGAAAATTGATATGTAACTGGACTTGTCTTATTAAAATATAGTAAAAGCTTAGCTTATGGAATCAAAGGACTTAGGAACAAGATGATTTTATTTACAAATGTTATTACGTAAAATCATAAAGTTAATAAAGCAATCTGGAATAGAAGAGAATATGAAAAAGTATTTTCTTTATTTTTTTTCATTAGATATGTAAATGCATAAACAAAATTCAAGGACAAATTTTCCTCAAGGGGAGGAGAATTGTAATATCCAAAATTTTGAAAAGTGACCAAAATGTAAGTTTTAAAAGTTGTGTCAAAGTATAAATTTTGAAAAGTTTAGGAACAAAAAATGAAATTTTAAAAGATATATATTTTGTCCCATAAATGAATAGTTTGCTCCTAAATAAATGTTTTTCGATGGAATCAAAATTTTGGTTAGGGTTTTGTATTAAAAACTATAAAGTAGTAAAGTCTGGCAAGGAATCGGATAATCAGATCGAACTGGAATTTCAGAAAAAATTTAAAAATGCTAGATAAAAGTTGGAAATATTATTTCCATATTTTAGAACAGTGAAATTTCGCATGGATCAATGGATATGAATTTAATTTTCCATACTTAGCCGAAATTAAGAGAAATTAGTGACAAAATTGCAATTTTAAAAAAATTGCATGGCTAAAGTAGAAAGGCAACTTCAAGTTGGTTCACCTTTTACTACGGGATATTTTAATGGAAAATATTTCAATGGAATTTGGTAATTAGCATGATTCATTAATGGAAAATATGGAATTTCTCATAAATATAATTTTATATTCAATTATATTATATTAAAGATAAGTGTATTAATTGATAAATGTGAAAAAATCATAAAAAATTCAGCTTCTTCTTCTTGTTCCTGCCGTGAGCTCCATAGTTAGGTATGAAAAAAAATTAATTTGATTTTTAAGCTTATTCGATTTATTTATTGATTTAGATATTAGATAGAGAATTAATCCTCTTGAAATTTTCTACCATTTGGTATAAAAATTCGTTAAAATCATGCTTAGATGTTAAGTTTCATGAATTGGGTAGTTGAAGAACATGTTTGATTTTGAAGATTTGACGAAAGATTTTTATGTTATTGATGTTGTAGATTAATTCTAAGCTTGAACAATGATTAAAATCAATTGGAAATGTTTAAAGATGAAATTGGTAAAGGTTAGGGTTTATGGAATTAATTGAGATATCATGGAAATGTTTATAGGAACTTGAATTTAAGTATATGTGTTCATTTGGTAAGCTAATAGAATTATGGAATAAGCTAAGGATGTTAATTTAGGAAAGCTGCCTAGAAAATTATGATTTGAGCATTAGATTAGAAAATCACCATAAATAATACATGAACGATTAGAGAATGAACTCTATATCGTTGGATTCATATATCAGTCTAGTTTCATTTAAAACAAACAACTACTGATTTTGAGGTGTATACAAAAATGTATAAATTCAAATAGTCTCAAAAGTTGGGACTTAATTGTGAGTTTTAAAATGTGATGGTATTATTTTGGTATGGAATTCTTAATGCTGTAAATTTATATTAGTTTGCTGGTTTTTAAGTTCAAATATTGGATTGGGATTGAATTTCAAGTTTATTTAAGTAGGTGGCTGAATTTGAAAAGTCTAAGGGAATTGAGGATGAAATCGTAAGTTTTTGCATGTTAAAATATTGGTTTGAGTTTTTTATTAAAGTGTTAGAAATTTTAGTAATTAATGTGAAATGATCATAATAACGGAGGATGATTATGAACTAAATGGAAAACAAATTGATATGAATTCTAAGAAAAATTGATAATTAGTAAATTGAATGCAAACTTACCAAAAGTTGAAGGGTTGATAATGAAAATATAAATATTTATTGAATCGAATGAGTACTTTTGGAAAATTTGAAGTTTGTAATGGAAATGTTATTTAGTTTTAAATTGATTAAGTATTGCTTTTATTTCTATAGACTTTTATATAAATAAGTTTAGGTTATATTAGGATGATACTAACATGTAGTTTTAATATTTTATGCTAATATATGATATTGTTAGACCACGATAAATCTAGTGATCCAAACTACCTGAAAGAAAAGGAGGAATCACGCGAGTAAGAAAGTATTATAATAAGGTTAAGTAGTGAGACAAAGGTGAGTGCATTCTCATTTATTTTATTTATTGAAAATGACTTATAATTTATTTAGGGTATGAATTTCTCAAAGTATTTTATACAATATTTTGATAAATGTAATGGATGATTTCAGGTTTGAACTACCAAAAAAATATGTATAGATGTTAAATGGTTTAAGAATGGATAAAGAAATTCTTTAAAGGCCCTTTGTATATGTGTTGAGCATTTGGTACAATTGGCATTATATGTGCCATGAATAGAGTTACTATCAATCGATCTTATGAGTATATTAACGTACATTACAAGTAAAAGGGTACATTGTGGCACATATAAGTGTATATTGTCAACAGGATAATAATGTTAAGTGGTGTACTCTAAGTTTATAGTACATGTGTTGATGTGTTCTACAGTATCTGTAAAGCCATGATAGCTGCCCAACTGAATAAATAGCACTATTAGGTGCATATGATAAAAATAATTCATGCATAAAAGGTGCCAAACTGGTTATAAAGCACTATGGGGTGCATATGATGAAAATGCAATAAATGTGCGAGTTATCGAGGTTGGAGTGCCGTTATACTTGTTAGATAGACTAACGTACCTTGCATTCTCTTACATATACATTGGTCTATGAATGAAAATGTGAAAGTTATGAAAAGTATATGAAAGAAAATAATATGGAAATGAAATGAAAGTTCAAAAACATGTACGAATGAAAAGAATATGAAATGTTTCTTAAATCTGATGTTGGTTTACATGATCTTGAAAAAATCATGAGGTGATGTTTTCAGGTTTTCAAAGAGGAAATTGGCTTGAATGGTTTGGTTTAAAAGTTTCAATGTTTTTATTTACATTTTATCTCACCTTAGCTTTGCTATATCCTCCCTAAGTATTGCTTAGAACGTGACGATTTTTAATGTGTAGGTTTGAATATTGAATCGAATGTGAAGTGTGGAACCTCCCTAGCATCTTTTGGAGATCACTTGTATTATCTCTATCAGTAAGACATCTTTTATGTTACTTTTGAATTTTAGTGGCATGTATATTATATTTGTTAGTTTAGTTTATCGATTTTATTTTACTATGGTCTATAATAGTAAACTAGAACTACTTTGTTTTGGTCGGATATAGAATATCCGAATCACATGTGTAAATATTATTTTGTTATTTTACGTGATTAATGAAACATTTTTAAAGTGGACAAAGGAAAGTTTTTGAATGGAACAAAATTTTAGGTATTTATGTTCAACAGATGTCTGTAAGGTTTATGAAACATCTTTAACTCATATTTTGAGATGTATATGGATTTTGGGTGTTACATTTATTGGTACTAGAGCTATAGGTTTAGTCGATTATCGACCTAAATTGAGCTTATTTTATTTCAAAAATGTGTAAATGCCACTAAGATGCCAATATTACTGATCTAGTATGGTGGGGTATTTTTTTATTGATGTTGCTACTCCTTACTAATTTGATTTTGAAATTGTATGTGTTAGATGTCAGAAGCTAATAATCAAGGTAAGAAAATTGTTAATTGTAAAATGAAGATCGAGATTGAAATCGATCCAAGAAGACCTGATAAAACTTTAGTATTTCACCCTATAAGAGTTTGAGCCATAAGGGATTTTCCTCCATTTTGTGGACAGAATTCCCCAGCATTTAATGAGGATACTGAATTAGAGGAATCTATCAGAAGGTTTAAAAATATTACAAGAGATGTTGAGAACAACGAGGATCCAAAGATTATTGATTTTATTGATGATTTTAAGGTTTCTACAGGCAAGGTTAAATTTTTTAAAAGTACATAGGATAAGTACTAAGTTGTTTAGAGAAATGTCTGATTTGAGTTGTTCTTGAGTGATATACAAAGTCTAAATCTTTAGGATCAAATAATGGGTTTAGTTGTTTATCAGCTAGCATTATCTCCGAAAATGGAACAAGATTCATAAAGTTTTTTATGTGTCGATGTTTCAGAAGTATAAGTCGGATCCTTCGTATGTGATTGCATCGGAGGAAATTGAGATCTAACTGTACTTTTCTTATTAAAAAATCAGTAAAAATATTAGCATATGGATAAAAAGAATCAGAAACAAGACGATTTTATTTACGAATGTTCTTATGTAAAATCATAAAGATAAGAAAGCGATCTTTAATGGAAGAGAATATTAAAAAGCAATTTCTTTATTTTTTCATCAGATATGTAAATGCATTAGAAGACAAATTTTCCTAAAGTGGAGGAGCATTGTAATACCCTAAATTTTGAAAAGTGGCCAAAATATAAGTTTTAAAAGTTAAGTGGCAAAGTATAAATTTTGAAAAGCTTAGGGATCAAAAACTAATTTTTAAAAGTTATATATTTTGGGCCATAAATGAATAGTTTGTCCCCATATAAATGTTTTCAGGGGAATCATAATTTTGGTTAGGCATATGTATTAAAAATTATAGCGTAGTAAAATGTGGTAAGGAATTAGATAATTAGATCGAACCGAAATTTCACAAAATTTTGAATGATACTAGATACAAGTTGGAAATATTATTTCTATATTTGAGAACAGTGAAATTTAGCATGAATCAATGGAATTGTATTCAATTTTCCCTATTTAGCCGAAATTGGGGGAAATGGTGACTAAATTGCAATTTTCAAAAATTTCCACGGCCAAAGTTGAAAGTCAACTTTAAGTTGGCTCATCTTTGACTATAAGCTATTTTAATGGAAGATATTTCGATGTCATTTGGTAATTATTATGATTCATTAATGGCAAATTTGGAATTTTTCATAAATTGAATTTTATATTCAATAATATTAGATTAAAGACAAGTGTACTAAGTGATAAATGTGGAAATCATGAAAAATTCAATTCTTCTTGTTCCTGCCATGAGCTCCATAGCTAGGTATGTGTAGTTTTTTAATTTTATTTTTAAGTTTATTCGATTGATTTTTAGATTTATCTACTAGATAGGGAATTAATCCCTTTGAAATTCTCTATCATCTGGTATAAAATTTCATGAAAATCATGTCTAGATGTTAAGTTTAATGAATTGGGTGATTGAAGAAAATGTTTGATTTTTATGATTTTATGGAAGATTGTTTATGCTATTGATGTTGTAGATGAATTATAATCTTGAACAATGATTAAAATCAATTGGAAATGTCTAAAAATGAATTTGGTAAAGGTTGGGGTTTAGGGAATTGATTGAGATAGCATGGAAATGATGTTAGGAACTTGAATTTATGTATATGTGTTCATTTGGTAAGCTAATAGAAATATGGAATAAGCTAAGGGTGTTAATTAGGGAAAACTGCCTAGAAATTATGATTTGAACACTATGTTTAGAAAATCACCATAAACAATAAAGAAATGACTAGATAATGAAATCTATATAGTTGGATTCATATGTCAATCTAGTTTCGTTTAAAACAAAATGATAATGATTTCAATGTGTACACAAAAAGATATAAACTCTTAATCGATGATAGGTCAGGAGAAAGGGCAGCATATTCTGGTCAAAATAGTTTCTGTAAGTCAAATTTGAAAATTTGCTATAAATTGTACAAAACAAAATAAAAGAAGTGAATTGTATGGTTAGATTCATATTCAAGTCTAGTTTCTAATGGTACAAATTGAATAATTTTTAAGTCCCTAGGTTAATATAGAATAATATTTCATTAAGGGTAGTGTAAACTGCCATGATATGAAATTGAGTTAACTATGCATCTTAGGATACTCTTATGTTATATGTTATCTTAATTGTTTTAAATGAGCCAAATCTATTATCTTAGAATGACAACTATGAAATTTATCAAATGATGAATTCATGCTTGAATCAAAATGTAATCCATGTTAGGAAAACTTAAGTGTATTCGACCAAAGGGAAAGAAATAAGAGTATTAAATGTTTAATTTGAATGATGAAATGCTGGAATTTTAAGTTAAATAGGTGCTTTAGTATCAAAGTGAAAATTTGGGTAAACTTAGTGATGAGATTCAAATAGTCTAGAAAGTTCGGACTTAATTGTGAGTTTTCAAATGTGATGGTATTATTTTTGTATGGAATTCTTAGTGCTGGAAATTTATATTATTTTTTGTGGTTGAATTCGAAAAGTATAAGGGAATTGAGGATGAAATCGTAAGTTTTACGTGTTAAAATATTGATTTGAGTATTTTATTAAAGTGCTGGAAATGTTAGTAATTAATGTGAAATGATCATAGTAAAGAAGGATCATTATGAACTAAATGGAAAAATTGACATGAGTTCTAAGAAAAAAATCATAATTAGTAACTTGAATGTAAAGTTAGTAAATGTTGAAAGTTGATGATAAAAATAAATATATACGGAATCTAATGAGTATTTTGGGAAATTTTGAAATTTATGATCGAAATGTGATTTAGGTTTAAATCTATTAAGTATCGATTTTATTTCTATAGACTTTTATATTAGTAAGTTTAGATTATGTTAGTATATACTAACATGTTGTTAAATTTCTTATGCTAATATGTGACATTGTTAGACCACGATAAATCTACTGATCCAAATGACCTGAAAGTAAATGAGGAAGCACACGAGTAAGGAAATATCATATAAAAGTTCGATAGTGAGACAAAGTTGAGTGCATTCTCAGTTTATTTTATTTATTGAAAATGACTTATAATTTCTTTAGGTTATGAATTGATCAAAGCATTATATACAATATTTTGATAAATGTAATGGATAACTTCGGGTGTGGACTACCCAAAAATATGAATTTATGTTTAATGGTTTAAGAATGGATTATGAACTTGTTAAATGGACCTTTGGATATTTTTTAAGAATTTGGTATAATTGGCATTGTAGGTGCCATGAGTAGAGTGACTATCAATTAATCTTATGAGTACATTAATGTACATTACAAGTAACAGGATACATTGTGGCACATATGGTGTACTCTCGGTTTATGGTACATGTGTTGTTGTGTTCTAAAGTACCTATACAGGAATGATTGGTTCCAAACCAATTAAATAGCACTACAAGGTGTATATGATATAAATAATTCATACATAAAAGGTGACATACATAAAAGTTGCCAAACTGGTTCTAAAGAAATATGATAAAAATAATTCAAGCATAAAAGGTGTAGACATAAAAGATGCCAAAATAGTTTTAAAGCACAATGGGGTGCATAAAGTTACCAAGGTTGGACTGCCATTATACTCGTAAGATAGACTCAAGTACCTTGGATTCTCTTACATATACTTTGGGTTATGAAAGTCAATGTGAAAGTTATGACAAGTATATGAAATTATGTGAAATTTATGACAAATATATGAATATTGAAATGAAATGAAAGTTTCAAAACATGTACGAATAAAAAGAATATGAAATGTTTGTTAAATCTGATGTTGCTTTACATGATTTTGACAAAATCATTAGATGATGATTTTCAGGTGTTTAAAGAGTAAATTAACTTGAATGGTTTGGTTTCAAAGTTTTAATGTTTTTATTTATATTTTCATGCGTAGTTTTGGATAAATAATCAAGCGTAAAGTGAGGAGCCTCCCAAGCATATTTTGGAGATCACTTGTATTATCAGTATATGTAAGACATATTTGATGTTTCTTTTGAATTTAGTGACATGCATATTATATCTTTTAGTTTAGTTTATCAGTTTTATTTTACTATGGTCTCTAATAATAAACTAGAACTTTTCCATTTTGGTCTGCTTTAAAATATCCGAATCATATGTGTAAATATTAGTTTATGATTTTATACTATTAATGAAATATTTTTGAAATGAACAAATAAAAGTTTTAAAATGGAACATAATTTTAGGCAATTATGTTCAATAGATCTCTGTAAGGCTTATGTAACATATTTAACTCTTATTTCGAGATGTAACAGGTTATGGGCGTTAAAGTTTGCAATTTTTCTATAAATATTTTCAATCTAGAATTACACAGTAGAAATTTTTTATCAATATTAAAAGTTTTAAATGAAATTCGACAATCATAAAATATTTAGTTTTAACCTTATAAAGCTGAGCATTGTCGTAAGCATTGCGATAAATTTCTTCAAGTTCTTGAATGTGTACTTTTCTTTATTTTTCGATTGTATCAACCTCCATATTACATTCTTGAACTGCCCTGTAAGCTTTATGTTCCAATTTAATCGGTAAGTGACAATTTACCATAGACTAGGCAATATGGAGATATATCGATGGGACCTTTGTAAGCAGTGCGATATTCCCATAAAGCATCGTTAAGTTTTAAATCCAATATTTTCTATTGGTCCTTACAATCTTCAAAATAATTGATTTAATCTATCAATTCGACACTTCCGCTTGTCCATTTGTTTGAGGATGATAAGTCGTGATGATTCGTTTAGTGACTCCATATTTCTTCATTATCGTCTCAATAATCTGATAGAAAAATGTGTTCCTAGATCATTGATTATCTCCATTGGAGTTTCAAACCTCGATAAAATAAAATTCTTTAGAAATTGAGCAGTAGTACTAGCATAGTTATTTTGAGTAGCTTTAGCTTATACCCATTTTGAAACGTAAACAACGACTAGAATTATGTAACAATTTCCAAAATATGAAATAAACAGTCTCATATTATTAATGGCTCATATATCAAATATTTCACAAATGTATTCGATTAAGAGGAATCTAATTACAGTGGCTTAAATTACCTCTGAGCTGACATTTTCACAAGATTTACAAAGCACATATGCATCATGAAAAAAGTTAGGCCACTACAATCATCATTCAAGATTTTTTGTGCTGTTTTTTTTTTTTCAAATTAAGTGTCCTCCACATGAATAAGAATGGAAAAAATTAAGGATTAAATTTACCTTGCCTTTGGGAATACAACGACGAATTGCGTGATTCGAACAATGATTTTAAAGATATGAATCGTCCTAGATATAAAATATGGACTCTAATTGATATGGTTTACGTTAGATCGTGATAGATCGATGGAAAGATTCATGTGGCTGGGTAATTAATCATATCAGCATACCATGGTATACTTATTTGCACTAAAAATATGTGTTCCTTAGGGATTTTTTTTAATTAGTTAATCAAGCTAAGAGATGAGAAGGTAGCATAAATGGTATGCGACAATATTTTCACATCATTTCTTATCTTCGATATGAAGATTAAACTCTTGTTAGAGTAAAATCCATCAGATTAGGAGTAATTTTGATTCTTTCTTATTCTGTAGATATTTTAAAGTTGCATGATTAGAAAAAAAACAATTATGCTAGTACCAAGAAGATAAGAACAAAATTTTTCTAAGGCAAAAATAATAGTAAATAGTTCTTTTTCAATAATCGAGTAATTTTGTTGAGTCGTGTTTATTGTCCTAGACATATAGGCAATGATGTGCCGCCATTTGCCGATTTTTTTTCCGAGCATGGCTCCTAAAGAATTGATTGCATCGCACATGATCTCAAAAGGATAATCCCAATTAGGCGGGTGCACTATATGTGCCGAGATATATTATTTCTTTAAGATACGAGATATAGATATCACATTCCCCGTATACCCTTCCACATACGAGATATAGATATCACATTACTTTTAAAATAGTTATTTTTTAAAACACATAAATATATTTTTTCTTTCTTTTTGAAACATAATATTTAGTATAAGACAAAAATTGATTTCAAACTCTTATAAGTTATACTTAAGTAAAATTAAAAACATTTAAATATTGTGATTACATGCCAACAAAGTTTTTCCAAAATAAAATAGCTTGTATAGGCGTCACGGAAGTCCACCTTAGTTGATGATCACCACAGCTACAAAAGCACTCCTTACTCAATTAATCTTTGCTTTCACCTACGCGTGAGAAACAACACACGTTAAACAATTACTTAGTGATATATAACATAGTAAAGAACATTAAATGATACATAAGTATCTCATAGTTATATGACTTCAAACTAAGTTATAACATCCATAGAAATTAGTGAAATCCTTCGTATCTTAACCAATCATAAGTCATTTTATCCTCATAACAAATTTTAGTATGTCCAACATACTTCTCGTTAGTTCATTAACTTCAATTTTTGTCTCTTTTTACGTTTATCCATTCATTCCCTAATGCATCCTTTCATGCATATTAATTATGGCATCCTTTCATGCCTTAATGCATCATTTCATGCATTTTAATTATTACATCCTTTCATGCCTTAATGCATCCTTTCATGCATTTTAATTATGTCATCCTTTCATGCCTTAATGCATCCTTTCATGCATTTTCATTATGGCATCCTTTCATGCCTTAATGCATCATTTCATGCATTTTACATACTTTAAAACTTATTTATAATATTGTTTCCATACATATAAAGATATCATAATCATCATTATAAACATATACAAATTTAAAGCATACTAAATTTAATATTCATCATATCGCATACTTATATTAAAGTACTCACCTGATAATCCCCGAAAATAAAGTGTAGAGACTCTTATCTAATCAACAACTTTATCTTTCTCCCTTTTCTTGCTAGATTCAGGAGCTTACTTCCGATCTACACAAGAATCCATTAAGTACACATAACATACCAATGTTAGTATACTCTTTAACCTTGTACTTTAAGAATATTCAAAATATAATTATCTCAATTTCTATAACAATTTCAACCTAGTTGGACGTTCCAAGCTCAATAGTATCGATACTACTAACCTTGTACCGATACTTCTATACTATAGTACTGATACCCCGTTCTGATATCGATACCAATGTTAGATTCGATGTTTCATGGTATCGATACCCTTACCATGGTATCGATACTACCATACTATGGTACCGATACCCCCTTACGACATCGATACCGATTTTAGATTCGATGTTGCCTGGTATCCATACTACCTCGTCGGTATCGATACTGATTGAATCAATATCGATACTTCACAGCTAATTAATCCCGTCTTAGCCTATAGTATCGACACTGTTCTATATGTACCGATACCCTTGCCCAGATTTTCCAGTTTTTAACCCGATTATTTCATAAATAAGGTTAAATTTATTTGAATTTACACCATACAATACTATCCAAATCTTCTTTAGCTGTCCATACTAATATTCTTTCATTTTAGTACTTAAAACATCTAGTACCGCTCAAGATCATTGGATTCCAAGAGTCACACCAAAATTTCTAACTTGTTTTTAAACTCAACCAATGCTTCTAATCTCTTATTTACTACTTTGACAAGTCAAAACTACTAATAATCATCAATAAACACCAATATACTAACATATCATTTCAAAACCCATTTTCTAAAATCTCCATTATTTCCACCATTTCTTAGTTTTAATCTCATTTAATCCTTCCTTAAGCTTCTATTATACTTCAATATTCAATAACCAACCTAAAATAAAAGGATAAACCATGAAATTGAAATCTCGCCTTTAGTTAAGGTTGAAGGCTTCTTACGTGAAAGAGGAAGAAAAAAAGAGTGTTGCCTTTTCTTTTTTCTCCTTTCTTCTTATTTCTCTACTTATTATACCATATAAAAATTAATTTTAAATTAATTTTATTCCAAATACCAAAAAATGCCTTTTTAATCCTTCATCACTACAATTTAGTCTAAACTACTATTCCCAACTTATTCTCATCTTTATCAATTAATCAATTTAGTCCTCCAAATTTGTAGTTCCTTTCGATTTAATCACTAACCTATTATTTGGGGTATTACAATTCTTTCCCTTTATAAAATTCATACTCGAATTTAAAAGAAATACTTGACATAAAGAGGTGTGGAAACTGTTTTATCATATCCTCATCTCGTTCCCAAGTAGTTTCCCCATCCTTATGATTCTGCCAAAGCACTTTAACCAACAGAACCCTTTTTTTTACGTAATTCTTTGGTTTCCTCAGCCAAGATCCGTATTGGTTTTACCTCATAAGTTAAATCTGGTCAAATCTCAATTTCTTGCGGCCTGATAACATGAGATGGATCTGATTTGTACCTTCTAAGCATCGATACATGGAAAACATTGTGGATCTTGTCCATATTTGTAGGCAAAGCTAATTGATAAGCTACGGGTCCAACCCGTTTCAATATCTCATACGATCCAATGAATCTCGGACTCAATTTTCCTTTCCGCCCAAAACGTAATACCTTCTTCCATGGTGATACTTTCAAAAATACTTTGTCTCCCTCTTGATATTCTATTTTTTTTCTTTTCAAATCTGCATAGGATTTCTGTCGATCTTAGACTATCTTTAAATTGCTCTGGATAAGTTTCACTTTATCCTCTATATCTTTCATCAAATTTGGGCCGATCAAGTTTTGATCTTTCAGTTGAAACCAATTTAATGGTGTTCTACATTTCCTCCCATACAGAGCTTCATACGGGGCCATCTTAATACTTGATGGATAACTATTATTATATGCAAAATCAGCTAAAGACAAATATTTATCCCAAGATCTTTAAATTCAATGACGCTTTCCCTTAGCATATCTTCCAATATATGGATAGTTCGCTTTGATTGCCCATCTATCTACGGATGAAAAGCTATACTGAAGTTCAATCGAGTACCCAATGACTCATGCAATGACTTACAGAATCTTGAAGTAGATATCGGGTCTCGATAGGACACTATTGATATCGGCACTCCATGTAGTCTAAATATCTCCTTTATATACAACTCCGTAAACTTATCCATCTGGTAATCCACCCGAACCAAGATAAAATGAACCGTTTTAGTCAATCTGTCTACTATTACCCATATCAAGTCCTTTTTACCCGGTAACAAAGGTAGCCCTGAAACGAAATCCATCGCATCCCACTCTCATTTCAACTCAGGAATGGTTATTGGCTGCAGTAACACAGATGGTACTTGATGTTCAGCTTTCACTGGCTGACATGTCAGACATTTAGCAACAAAATCTATTACAACTATTTTCATGCCAGGCCACTAGTAACGACTCTTCAAGTCTTGATACATTTTATTTCCGATTGGGAGCATAGTTAAAGGGCTATAATGTGCCTCACACAGAATATCATTCCTCAAATCATCATCGTCAGGAATACAAAGTCTTCCCTTATAGTATAGATTTTCGAAGTATTTGATCTCATTCTTTTCGATCTGTGCCATCATCCCCAAACATATCTTATCCTGATTTTGTAACTCTTTAATCCAATCCAAAAACATCAGCTTTAACTTAAGCTCATCAATTAAAGAACCATCTTCCTTCAATGACATATGCGCATCCAAGGCCCGTAAAGAAGCAAAAAGTTTTCTTCTTAATGCATCTCCTACCATATTTGCCTTTCCTTGATGATAATCAATGATTAGATCGTAATCCTTAAGAAGCTCAATCCATCTTCTTTGTCTGAAGTTCAATTCTTTATGCATCAATAAATACTTTAGACTCTTGTGACCTATATAAATATGGCACTACTCACCATACAGATAATGTCGTTAGATTTTCAGTTCAAACACAAATGCCACCAATTCTAAATCGTACGTCGGATAATTTTTCTCATGATTCTTCAACTATCTTGAAGCATAAGCTACAACCTTTCTATCTTGCATCTGAACACACCCCAATCCATTATGGGATGCATCACTAAACACAACATATTCTTTTCCCAACACTGGTTGTACAAGTATAGGGGCCTCTGTTACTATTCTTTTGAGCCTTTTAAAGTTTTCTTGACATTTCTCCATCTAGACAAATGGCACATCCTTTTGTAACAATTTTGTTAGTGGCAAAGCTAACATCGAGAAGTTCTTCACAAACCTTCTATAATAACCAATAAGTCCCAAGAAACTCTGAACCTCAAAAAATTTCTTTGGAGGTTGTCAATCCACTATAGTTTGAATCTTTCTTGGACCTACTCTTATGCCTTCGGTAGAGACTATATGACCCAGGAAAGCAACTTCGACTAACCAAAATTTTCACTTTGTCAATTTGGCATATAACTTCTTCTCGCGGAGTGTCTGAAGAACTACTCGAAGATGAGCATCATACTATTCTCTTGACTTAGAATATACTAAGATATCATCTATCAATATCATCAGAAATTGGTCCAGATATGGTTGGAATACTAGGTTCATCAAATCCATGAATGCCGCTTCGTGCATTAGTCAAACCAAATGGCATCACTACAAATTCATAGTGCCTGTACCGAGTCTGAAAAGCTATCTTTGGGATATCATCTTCTTTAATATTTAATTGATGATACCCCGACCTTAGATTTATCTTAGGAAACACCGCTGCTCCTTTTAATTGATCGAACAAATCATCAATACTCGGAAGAGGATACTTGTTCTTTATTGTGACTTTATTTAACTAACGATAATCGATAGATAATCGCAGAGCCTCGTCCTTCTTTTTTCACAAACAATACTGGTGCCCTCAAGGAGAAACACTAGGTCTTACAATCCCCTTATCGATTAGTTCTTGTAGTTGGACTTTTAATTCCCTCAATTCAATCAGAGTAATTCTATATGGAGCCATAAAAATAGGTGCGATACCCAGGTAAATCTCAATCATGAACTCTACCTCATGATTTGGAGGCAATCCTGGTAGCTCCTTAGGAAAAACGCCGTGGGGATACCATTTACTTTAACTTCCGTAACCCGAGTATCTATCACATTGGCTAGAAAAGCTATACATCCCTTCGACATCATCTTCCTGACAGTCATGACTGATATCAAATTTGATGATAATTTCATTCTTTTGCCGATCACTATGATTTCTGAACCTTCGACATCCTTTAAAAACAATCGTTTATTTCGAAAATCAACCCATCCATAATGTGAAGACAACCAATCCATGCCCAGAATAATTTTAGATCCATCGAAGGATCAACTAAAACAAATACAGGATCATTAAAACAAATACAGGCTCATTTAAAAGATGAAAAATACATGTTATAATTCCAGGGTCATCCCAATCCTCATTAGTCTTAATATTGTAAATTCTAGCGACTCCCTGAGTCTCTTATCTCTGCACTGACTCTGTTTGTCCCCTGGATCTACCCCTTTATCTGCTTCTATTTGGGGCTGCTGCTGATTTTTAAGATTGTGCCGAGTTTCCCCATATTTCATAGGACAATTTTGAGTGAAGTGACGAGTCTCATCACATTGGAAACAAGCTCCACTAAGCAGTCTGCATGCTCCACTGTGCAACTTGCCACATGTCTGACAGGGAATTCTCTCCCCTGCTTCTCTACCCCAAAAGACTGAGATTGTCTATTTTTCTGGGAAGCAGCTGCAAAACTATCTCTATCTGAAAATCTAGAACTCGAGCCCTTGCCTCTTTTAACATAATGTGGAGTGTAAGGCATTACCACTCTTTCCCCCATCTAAACACTCTGTTGTGCAACTAACGTCTCCTATTGTGCTCTTTCCATAGATTTAGCTCTGTTTATGACTTCTTGTAGAATCTACAAGTTCAAGGCCAACATAATCTCTTTCAGCTTAGGCCTCAAACCCTTTATGAACCAATCACATCTTACTTTTTCATTTAGAACAACTTCAGTGGAAAAATGGCTCAACTTGTTGTACTTGTCCTCGAATTCATGTACAGCTCGATCACCTTGCTTTAGATTAAGAAACTTTAGAAACATTGCCCTTTTGAATTATTCACCCACGTACTTGTTCTTGAATTCCTCCAGGAAAGATTAGCAAGTCACTTTCTCCGGTGGTGCATTCATCATAGTATATGCTCACCATACTCAAGCTGATCCTCTAACTAAAGAGACAGCTTCTCCCAAATTTTCTGGATCTGTGCATTGAAGACTCTCAGGAATTAATAGTACATCATTCAACCACAAGTCAGCCTCCACGGGACTCTCTCTCTTCTCCACGAAGCTCTAGAGCTCCCAATCTCTTTAGCTCTTTTGGGATTAACATTCTCAGTGCCAGAGGAGCAAGGGGAGGTTGAAACCGAGTCAATATGGCATCAAGGGCTTGTATAAAAGTTCCAAACTTAGGCACCAGAATCCCTTGAGGTGTAGGTTCACTAGCATTTTCAGAGGGGATAGGTTGTTCACTATTTGCCTCGTAGCTCTCACTATCAGTTTCTTCTTGTATCTCTTGTCCCCCAGCTCTTCGTGAATTCAAAGATTCTGACATCTATAATAACATACATAATAATAATATTTCAATTAGTAAGGAGTGTCATCAATTTTGCTAAAATGACACCATATCAATAACATTGACAATCTTTATTGCATGTAATCCCCTTTTCTACTTTAAAATTAAGACTGGTTTCTACCGAGAATCGTCTAAACCTGTGACTCTGATACCAATAAATGTAACACCATTCCTCGTATACCCTTCCGTACATGAGATATAGATGTCACATTACTTTTAAAATAGTTCTTTTTTTAAATCACATAAATATATTTTTTATTTTCTTTTTGAAACATAAGATTTTAGTAGAAGACAAAACATTGATTTCAAATTGTTATAATTTCTAATTAAGTAAAATTAAAAACATTTAAATATTGTGATTACATGCCAATGAAGTTTTTCCAAAATAAACTAGATTATCTAGGTGTCACGGGTAAGTCCACCTTAGTTAATGATCACCATAGCTACAAAAGCACTCCTTACTCGGTTAATCTTTGTTTTTACCTACGCGTGAGAAACAACACACATTAAACAATTACTTAGTGATATATAACATAGTAAAGAACATTAAAGGATACATAAGTATCTCATAGTTTTATGTCTTCAAACTATGTTATAACATCCATAGAAATTAGTGATGTCCTTCGTATCTTAACCAAACCTAAGTCATTTTATTCTCATAACAAATTTTAGTATGTCCAACATACTTATCGTTAGTTCATTAACTCCAATTTTTGTCTCTTTTCGCGTACTAGCATATCCATTTATACATTTAAATTATGGCATCCATTCATGACCTAATTCATCCTTTCATGCCTTTTAATTATGGCATCCTTTTATGCCTTAATGCATCATTTCATGCATTTTTACTATGACATCCTTTTATTCCTTAATGCATCCTTTCATGCATTTTCATTATGACATCCTTTCATGTCTTAATGCATCCTTTCATGCATTTTACATACTCTAAAACTCATTTATAATATTCTTTCCATTCATATAAAGATATCATAGTCATCATTATCAACATTTACAAATTCAAATGATACTAAATTGAATATTCATCATATCACATACTTATATTAAAGTACTCACCTGTTAATCCCTGATAATAAAGTGTAGAGAATTTTGTCTAATCAACAACTTTATCTTTCTCCCTTTTCTTGTTAGATTCAGGAGATTGGTTCCGATCTACACAAGAATCCATTAAGTACACATAACATACCAATGTTAATATACTCTTTAACCTTGTACTTTAAGAATATTCAAAATATCATTATCTCAATTTTTATAACAATTTCAACCTAATTGGACGTTCCAAGCTCATTGGTATCGATACTACTAACCTGGTACCGATACTTCTATACTATAGTACCGATACCCCCTTTCGGTATAGATACCAATTTTAGATTCAATGTTTCCTGGTAACGATACCCTTACCATGGTATCGGTACTACCCTACTATGGTACCAATACCCCCTTACGGTATCGATATCGATTTTAGATTTGATGTTGCCTGGTATCGATACCCTTACAATGGTATTGATACTACCTCGTCATTATCTATACTGATTGAATCAATATCGATACTACACAACTAATTCATTCCATTTTAGCCTATAGTATCGATATTGTTCTATCAGTACCGATACCCTTGCCTTAGATTTTCCAATTTTCAACCCAATTATTTCATAAATGGGGTCAAATTTATTTGTATTTACACCATGCAATACTATCCAATTCATCTTTAACTATCCATACTAACACCCCTTCATTTTAGTACTTAAAACATCTAGTACTGCTCAAGATCATTGGATTCCAAGAATCACAACAAAATTTATAACTTGTTTTTAAACTCAACCAATGCTTCTAATCTCTTATTTACTACTTTGACAAGTCAAAACTACTAATAATCATCAATAAACACCAATATACTAACATATCATTTCAAAACCCATTTTCTAAAATCTCCATTATTTCCACCATTTCTTAGTTTTAATCTCATTTAATCATTTCTTAAGTTTCTATTATACTACAATCTTCAAAAACCAACCTAAAATAAAAGGATAAACCATCAAATTGAAATCTCACCTTTAGCTAGGGTTGAAGGCTTCTTACGTGAAAGAGAAAGAAGAAGAGTGTTGACTTTTCTTTTTTCCCCTTTACATTATTTCTCTACTTATTATACCATATAAAAATGAATTTTAAATTCATTTTATTCCAAATACCCAAAAATACAATTTAGTCCTTTTTAGTCCTTCATCACTATAATTTAGTCTAAACTACTATTCCCAGCTCATCCTTTTTAGTCCTTTCAATTTAATCACTGACCTATTATTTAGGGTATTACAGATTGGGTTATCTTGGAAAAATTCTTTATAAACCTACGATAAAAGCATGCGATAAAACGTGCATGTCTAAGAAAAAATGAAACTCCCTCCCATACGTGGGGTATGGGAGTGAGCGGATTATATCAATTTTTGCCTTATTGACTAAAATTCCATCAACAGATACAATGTGGCCAGGAATTAACCCTTTTTGACTCTAAAATGGAATTTTTCATAATTACGTAAAATGTTATATTGAAGGCATCATTTTATTAACGTGTTAGTTAAATCCAAGAGACACTCGTCAAGAGAATTATTGTATATTGTAAAGTCTCCCATGAAAATTTCAATTTTTTCTCTACGTAATCGAAAAATGTGCTAATTATGCATCTTTAGAATGACATGGGCCGTTATAGAGGCCAAATAGCATTCATCGATAAGCAAAGGTATTGAAGGGACTTGTAAATGTTGTTTTCTCTTGATATTTCGGTGCGAATAGAATCCTAAAGAATCATGGAAAACCATTTAGACGAAATTAGTTAGATTTACCAGCTAATCGTTTAATCATTTGGTCAAAAAAAAGAAGCAAAAATTGATCATTTTGAGTAAGTTAATTCAACTTATTGTAATCGATGAAAACTCTCTATCAATTTTGAACTAATGTAAGAACTAGTTGCCTTCATAGTTTTCAACTATCGTTACTCCAATTTTCTCAGGAACCACTTGGCCTGGACTTACCCAATTACTATCAGATATAAGATAAATGTAATCAGCATCTAATAGTTTTTGAATTCTTTCTTCACTACCTTAATCATTGGAGGATTTAAGCGTCTTTGTACTTCTTATAAAGGTTTTGCACCTTCTTCAATTTTAATCTTATGCATACATGTTGATGGACTAAGTTCTTTGATGTTGGCTATAGTCCAGCTGATTAGTTATTTATGGATGCGTATTTGAGATGATCAGTAATAGGTTCAACCTGTTTGTGGTGCCTGTAAAATTGAAGGTAAAAGTTTAGATTTTGACGGGGTTAGGTGTAGATCAGGTTGGATAGAAAATATATTTTCTAACTCCTTGATTTATTCTTCATGATTTGCTAATCCCCTTTTCAAATCATCAAATAAGTTATTCTTAATAAAATCATCCACTAAAGGTTCAATAATGTAAACAAAATTAATGCTTGCAACATTATCTAATTACTTATGGCTTTGTAAATAGAAAACTTTACAACTTCACCATCAAATTCCATAGTAAAAATTTCACTCTTAACATCGATTTTGGTCTGTACAGTGCTTAAGAATGGGTATCCAAGAATGATCTCAGAAGAAGAATTGGTTCGATCATTTTTCATGTCGATGAAATACAAATCAACCAAAAAATTACTAATTTATCTTAACAAGAACGTTTTCAAGAAGTCCCTCGAGATGAATGACGAATCTATCAGCTAGTTGAATTGTTACCCTAGTTTCCTTCAAAGGCTCAGCAGAAAGTGAGTAGTAAACGGATAAAGGCCTAACATTAATTGAAGCACCAAGGTAAGATATAGCACGTTTATTACCTACCTAGTCAATTTTACAAGTGATACCAAACATTCCTTGCTCCTTTAATTTTGGTGGAAGCCTTTATTGAAAAATACCAGATACATTTTCACCTAAATTTATCTTTTCATTGCCTGTAAGTTTCCTTTTGTTTGTGAAACAATCTTTTAAAAGTTTGGCATACTCAGACACTTTTTGGATTACTTTAAAAAGTAGTATATTAATCTCCGCCTTTTGGAAAATATCAAGAATATCATTTTCCTTGGCTTTTTTGTCGCATTTTACTAACCTTTGAGGGGAATATAGATGGAGTTGCATAGGGAGATATTGTAAGGGGAGTTGTCCTTGAATCTTTGTTTTTCCTCTTGGGTTGTGTGTCAACTTCATGTTTTACTTCCTGTGACTTTTCTTTTATTTCTTTTTCTTTATCTCATCTGTCAACCTCTTTTTGATTTCTTTGGGATATTGGTTCTAATTTTTCTTTATTGGAATTTATGGCAGCATCTTTAAGGATTGGCGCGATCACAGTACCACTCTGAAAGGTGATGGAATTAACATTTTCTCGTGGGTTCACCTCGGTTTGAGATGGTAGCTCTTCCTACGATATCATTCATCGCATGTTCTGAGTCAGTTGACTCAATTTTTTATCCGATTATTGTACATGTGCTTCAGTTCAATTTTAAAACGTATAATGCCAACTTTTCAACTTTGGATTCATGTGAAGAATCTGACGGTTAGTACTGATGTTGTTGAGGTGGGGCTAAGTTGATATGGTTGTTGTTAAGGAGGCCTTTGGTTATACGTATAGCTGGTGTTTGGATGACCCCTCCACAATGGATTATAGGTATTTACATTCAGGCTGTATCGCCTCTGAGGAGGTCCCATAAAATTTCCAACTGTATTGACTTGTATGATAAGTCACATTCTAACATTAGACAATAATCTGTGGGATGATCCGACATTGTGCACATTCCACAAAGTCTAGTTATAATCATTTTACCTGAAACTAGAGAATGAACAATATCATTGATAACTCTATAATGGAATTAATTTTAGTATCCTTTTTCACCTAGGATTTGTTTGAACTTGCGCATGTTTAGGAGCATTTTATGATTAAATTTTTTATTTTATATATTTTTCATGATATGAGCATTATGGGTTGTCAAAGGCTAAAATTGAATGTTGCGACTGAAAATTGTTTCAATGATGTCGTATCATTGCAAGAAACATTGAGTGGTTGTCTAAGCTTCATACGATTGGGAGAACCTTTTGGATTGGGATACCTGGCTCGGACAACTTTCATTTGGCTTGATATCACTTGAAACATGGACATATTTTATTGGAGATGAAATTCTTATCCAAACTATAAAAGGGAATTACTCTATCACAAAAGGTGTGACGTTGGAGAGCCTTTCCTATTACCCAAATTTCCACGTTAAATCACCAAGCACCTTGAAAGCCTAAATATCCTACCAAGGGGAGCTGCAACACAAGGGAAGCTTGTTGAGTAGCACCACTGGTTATCGAATAATTGTTCAGGGCCTTATTGAGAGAGAGAGATTTGAATTTTTAGACTTTTTCAGATGATATTGTGAATTTAATATTTTGTGTTTACTTTAATACTATTTTATTAGTTTTGTACTTTATGATTGTGAATAGAAATACTTATAATCAAACATATAGTATTTTTGACTAATTCTATAAATAGTTTCAGTCGATTTTCTATATACCTTTGTGAGCATTGGTGTTACTAAGTAGCATAGTGTATGTTGAAAAGTATGCGACCAATTGATTAGCGATATTAATATTTTGAGCCTTTAATTGATGAAAGTTGTTAAAGTAGTTCACAAGGTCTTAATCAATGTTGATCGCATAAATAGAGTGTACATTGTTGGCATGAGATTTGAAGTTCAAAATATTGTATTCATTGATTTGATAGCTGACCAAGTGCTTTCTAGAATGTTGTGGCATGAACTGGTGTTTTCCCTTATTGATTTTATTATCCTCTTTTTAGCATCTCTTACACCTGACACATCTTATTGTTGCAAAATCTAATGATAACACTCTGCTCCATTTGGGTTCCACATCCGTAGCATCAATTGCTACCACTTTATTACTTGGTTTGCGACACATGCACTTGCGTTATTACTGTAGCATTTTTGTAGCATCAAGTTTTTACCGCTATTATTGGGGAGTATGGATTTGATTTAGGGTTTTCTTGATTTCACTTACTTGGTTGTTTTCCATTGTAGGCATTCTTAGTTTTTGTTTTTATTAGTGTATACCCTGAAGCAGCGAATAGTTAGAGCTATATGACCCCGAGATTGAAAGAACCTTTAGGAGATGTTGCCCCGAAACTGCTACGGCTGGACGATGGAATGGTACCCCCACTATAGAATGGAGAAAATGATAAGTTACCAACTGGCATTAGAGCTGGGCAACCGTATCAGAACTTGTATGATCATAATTGCCCTATTCGTGAGCATGTGATATCGATGTTGGATGATTTGCATGGGCATTTTAAGGCCAGTTATTAATGTTGTGAATTTCAAATTAAAGACACTTATGTTCCAAATGCCACAATATGTGGGACAATATGGAGGATCTATTGTTGAAGATCCTTAGGCTTATTTGAGAGTATTTGTGGAGGTTTTTGATTTTTTTATTCAACAAGACGTTCCAGAGGAATCACTGAAGCTGAAGCTATTTCCTTATTCACTGCATTATAAAGAACGAGTTTGGTTGAGTTCACTACCACCAGGTGTTATTACATCCTGTAATAAATTAGCACATAAATTATTGTTCTAGTTTAAACCACTGAATATGAATGCTAAGCTTCAAAACAGTTTAACTTTATTTAAGAATATGGAATATGAAAGATTGTATGAAGCATGGAAAGATTTAAAGAATTGATACGGAAGTGTCCTATGCATGGATTCCCACATTCCAAATCGTTTTTTCTTAATTTCGATTACATGCCAGCAAATGTTCACAATAAACATGATTGTCCCACTGCTATAGATGAGACTAAACCTTATATTAATGATAGATGTTATTTCACCCCGTACCCGACTAGTGTTTGCTTTTACCTACGCGTCAAATCAACACACGTTAAGTATTTACTTAGTGAGACATAATATTGTAAAGAAACTGCAATTTACATATAAGTATCTCATGACTATTTAATGACGAATTAAATCGCATACTCTGTAAATTTCAATAAATCCTTATTAGTTAAAACCAAATTTATTTCATACAATCTTCAAAATTATTCCTAGTAGGCCCATCATACCTATCATTTTGTATATTTTTCCCAATTATTCTTTATTTTCCCTATGTACGTTAAATAGAAAAGTAATGTACATGTATTACACCAAAGTGCCAAATGGTCATTTATCTATTATAATTATCATGAGTGACACCTTATGTGTCCTTAATACATCGTCATGTATTTTCTTTTGTGGCATCATTTCATGTTAATTATGCTCCGTTATTCATTTTCATTTATGGCATCCTTTCATGCCAATTATGCATCATTATGTATTTTCATTTATGGCATCCTTTCATGCAAATTATGCACCGTTTTTCATATAACTTGCATCAGTGGCACCTTTGTACCAAAATGCACAGTTACACATTTAGTCTTTTATCCCAAAGGGATTTAACCTTTCATCTAACTTGCATTATTGGCACCTTTCTCTAAATGCACAGTTAGACATTTAATCTTTTACTCAAAGGTATTTAACCTTTCATCTAACTGGCATGATTGACACCTTTCTAAAATGCACAGCTAGGCATTTAATCTTTTACTCAAAGGTATTTAACCTTTCATCTAAATGGCATTATTGACACCTTTCTGTCAAATGCACAACTAGGCATTTAGTCTTTTACTCAAAGGTATTTAGCCTTTCATCTAACCGATATGATTGACAGCTTTCTGTCAAATGCACAACTAGGAATTTAGTCCTCTAGTCGAAGGTATTTAACGTTTCATCTAACTGTAAATATTGATACCTTTCTATCAAACGCGCAGCTAGGCATTTAATCTTTTACACAAAGGTATTTAACCTTTCATCTAACTGGCATGATTGACACCTTTCAGTCAACTGCACAGTTAGTCATTTAATCTTTTACTGAAAGGTATTTAACCTTTCAACTAATTGGCATGATTGACACCTTTATGTAAATACACAACTAGGTGTTTAGTCTTTTACTCAAAGGTATTTAACCTTTCATCTAACTGGCATGATAACACCTTTCTGTCAAATGCTCAGCTTGGCATTTAATCTTTTACTCAAAAATATTTAACTTTTCATCTAACTAGCATGATTGACACATTTTTGTCAAATGCACAACTTAGCATTTAGTCTTTTACTCAAAGGTATTTAACCTTTCATCTAAGTAGCATGATTGACACCTTTCTATCAAATGCATAACTAGGAATTAATTCTTTTATTTTAACACTGTTTATACCCTAAAGATTATTCATAGTTTCAATTCCACACACATTATAAACATATATCATATAATGGTAAAACATACATTAATTTAAACATTCGAGGTGAACTTATTGTGATTCTCCCTCCACTAATATAATTACCATATATGCACTCACCTGATATTTTTCCCTAATATGTTGTAGTGATGTCCAACTACTCAACAACTTTATCTTTTCCCTTATTCATGCTTGACTTGGAGGTTGGTTAGGATCTACATAAGCATCCATTTAGTACACATGCCATACATATGTTAGTATATTCCTTAATATTTATACTTTAATAATACACAAAAGTATTGTTATTCTCAATTTCTATAATCATTTCAGCCAATCATAAAATTCCTGGCTCAATAGTATCGGTACCCGTACCATGGTATCAATACTTCTATACTATGGTACCGATACACCCTTTCAGTATCGATACCATTTCGGCATTTTGGAATCCATGGTATTGATACTTTCTTTTTAGTATTGATACTAATTGCATTAGTACTGGTATTGTTCATCATATTTCTATGCATTTAAACCTACAGTACATGTGTTGTTCTATCAGTACCGATACCCTTACCTAGATTTTCCATTTTTCAACCTGATTTTTACCCAAACTTGGTTAAATTTCCTTATTTACCCTAAAAAATACTATTAAATTCTTCTATACTTATCCCTACTACCTTTCCCTCATGTAGCTTCTTATAACATCTAAAATCTTTAAAGAGCATCTCAACCCAAGAATCATGCCACTTTTTCTAACATATTTTTAATCACATCCAAGGCTTATAATATCTTATTTACTTCTTTAACAAGTCAAATATACTAATGAACCTCCATAAAAACTCATATATCAACATATCATTCAAAAACCCATTTTCTTCAATCTCAAATAATTTATTCATCTCCTATTTTTGATCTTATTTAACCCTTCCTTAATCCTCTATAATACTTAATATTTCAAGAACAAACAAAAAACAAAAGGAAAAGATAGCTAAATGAAGCCTTACCTTTGCCTATGGAGGAGAGCACTTACACGAGAAGAATAAGAAAAAAATACCTTAGTTTTAGATTTAACTTTCCTCTTTTCCCCTTAAAGGTCGAAAATGCCCTCTTTATTCTTCCATTGATACTAATTGGTTTTAAACACTATTTCTAAATTGTTTCTTATCATTGATCATTTATTCAATTTAATCCTCTAATTTTAAATCTTTTCAATAGTCACTGACCTGAGATTTATGTGATGGATCTGATAGCTAATTACTGAGCAACGATACATAAAAACATTATAGGTATTGTCCATTTAGGGACACAAAGTTAATTGATAAAATCTCATAAGGTTCAAAATTTCTCAGATTCAGTCCAAACCGCAATACTTCATTCCAATGCGATATTTTCAGAAAAACTTTATCATCTTCTTGCAATTCAATCTCTTTTCTTTTTAGATCAGCATAAGACTTCTGTCAATCAGAAGCTATCTTAAAATTTTCTTGGTTAACCTTTATTTTAGATTTCATTTTTTCTTTAATTTAGGGCCAACTAGATTTCGATCTTTTAACTCAAACTAATTCAATTGTGTTTACTGTAGACACCATATTTCGCCCTTATTATATAATGCATATATTATATAATATGTGTATATTATTTACATTTTTTTCTTCTTCCTTCTTTTTATAGGCTTAGACATGGGGCCCAGAATCATTGTACCTAGCCCATTTACAAGACCAAGTGGCCCAGCAAATGAACCTGTGAACCCATCCAGCGCCGTTTTCCTCTTCAGCAAGGACTCCCCACGGTCGCACGCTTCTCCTCTGTTTTTCACTCAACACACCACCATTCTCGGATCATCCGGCACAAGGAAAGCAAACAAACAACCCAAATCAGTTTGAGTTCTATTAGGAGTCTAACTTGACTAAAAATAGGGATTGTTTCAGATTATATATATGCGCATATCAACCAAACGAAGTGGGGGGATCGAACACCTTTGCCAGTGCTGTGTTAGTGTTTTTAGATTAACAATGGGAGGAGATCATCGTAGGAGGCCATCATTGATCCCTCTAAATAATTGTATCTCCTCCCTTTATTTGCTCTCCATTTTCCCTTTACCTCCTCACATCAAACCATGCTTATGCGGTTTCAGCCCCGTCTTCATCACCATCTGTTTCGTATGGGCCGTTTGATAATTATCTTATAGTCCATGGAAACAAAGGCAGATGATGGACGGGTGTTCATGTCGGACTCTGAATACCCTACTTATTTATCCACTAAACAAGATATCCTAGCGTCGGTTGTTTCCATTCGAAGCAGTGTCTTCCCCGATACCAACTTTTTTTTCAATAGCAGATTTATATAAAACCGCGAGGGTTTTCAAGGGTGTCTCGAAATATACTTTTTCCATCTCGAAACCAGGAAAACATTGGGTAATGATTCTAAGGTGGTTTTCAAGGAGCATCTCGTTAACACTACACAAACTTCCTCCCTCATTTTCGAGCTGAGAAAGGGTTCATACATGTTTGTTCATGCCGTCGAGCTCGCAGCTGTTCCCGATGAAGTTTTCTTTGCTGATGGTTTCACAAGGTGGCACTATGATTGGCTTGTGGAATTATGCTTTGGAAGTTTCGTATCGGTTGAATACGGGAAGTGCCACTTCATCAGTGCCTATGATTCCTCATGTAAATGCAACTAAAACAATTTCAATGAGTTCCACTTGTTTTCCATTCCATACTTTTTTTATGTGTACGGTTGTTAATTCAGCATTGGATTGAATGCAAATAATAACGCGTTGATTTTTTCTTTCACAAATCTGGTGTACGAGTTTATCATGCGTCTCTGTCTATGAACTAATATTGTATTAATGACCTTTTGGTTGTTGGAGCTTGTGTACTATTGAGACAGGCAAAATATCTTTCATGACATGGACTGAACTTTGTCTTGTTAGTTTTTTAGAGTTGTCTACAGTGGACAACCTACTTTCTGCATGTTGTCATTGCATGTGCACTTCCAGAAGCAACCACCATATTAATATGGTGATATTTCATTCATACTTCATGAAAAAGCAATGTTAGGTTGGAAGCAATTTTTTTTACTACATTTTCTTCATATTATAAACCTATATCAGAAGACTGCGCGCATGTATAATATAAGTCTGTATTTTAGTATTCCTTTGAGCAGTACGTTGATGTGTGGATATATATATGTAGGTGTTCATAAATTTTCGAGTTATTCTATGATTGAGCCATGTTATAGTCTCTTTAATTTATTTAGTATTTTTTTTAATCTAACATTTTTTACTTTCTTTTTTAGGAATACTTTTAACTAATCAATTGTAAGTAATTTGAATCGGGTCTGTTAAATTTTAATTTAAATTTCGAATTTTCGCAAATAAAGACAACCGGTAAATTAATTGGTACCGAAAGGGCGGTTTAAGGGTGCTAATCCTTCATTGACCGTAACCGACTCCCGAACCCGACACATTTCTGGTAAAAAAGCAGATCAAGTAAGATGGTGTCCGACCCACCTAAATTTGTTTTAAAGTGGTCGGTGGTGACTCCAATCCACTTTTTTCAAGTCGAAGCCCAATTTCGGGGCCCAACCGAAAGACGATTACGATAGCTTGGCGACTCCACTGGGGACAGGTAAGTGAGTCAGGCCAGAATTAATTTTCGGTTGTCTTTTTGTGCGAAAATTGTAAATTTTAATTTTAATTTATTTATTCGATTCCATTTATTTACCTTTGATTATCTTTCAAGTAAATAGTTGTACTAACGTTTGTTCAATGATTTTAGATTTTTCAAAATTTTCATTTTTGGCTCTATACCCGAGCTCCAAACCCTTTTAAGTGGGGGTGAAAGTGACGCATTCGTGTGAATTTATTCACCGCATATGCCTAGCAAGTAGCCTTCGGGATTCATATACCTTATGTCTTCATGTTAATTTATTCTCCGCATAGACATAAGGGAATGTGTCCTCTCGAGTTTAACTTAGTCCACACAAGCCTGTGATGAGTTTAGGACTAAGGGTCTGGCAAGCCCAAGGGGGAACCAGCAAGGAGAACTCGGGTACCATTTTTTAGAACCTAAACTGGAAGACTATGGAGAATTAGAGCCTACCCCGAAACCACATTCTGAGACTTAGGATAGTTTTACCTTAACCATATCTTTTTGGTTTTTTTCTTTCATCATTTTTATTTATTTATTTATTTTTATTTTACTAACCTTTTTACCTTTGTGTTTGTTTTTTAGCATTTGCATCATAACAAGAGGCTATTGATCTTTAAAAAGCGTTTATTATACACAAAATAATCTAAATTAATGGACAAAGGTGTTGTAATACACAAAGCTATATGTCAGAGTTGGTTAGCTATGCCTTTAGCATTTGCATCATAACAAGAGGCTATTGATCTTTAAAAAGCGTTTATTATACACAAAATAATCTAAATTAATGGACAAAGGTGTTGTAATACACAAAGCTATATGTCAGAGTTGGTTAGCTATGCCTCTATCAGCCTAAAGCAGAACGACATGCAAGAGCTTCAAGGTATCTGGGACAGTTGGAAGAATGATCAGAAACATAAGTTCAGCCAACAGTATGGTGACATTGCATTATTGCTTCATGTCAAGACTGATGAGCCCTTAATCAGAGCATTGGTTTAATTCTGGAGCCCGGATACAGTTGCTTCACTTTTAATGAGGAGGACATGGTGCCCACCATTGAAGAGTACACTACACTGATGCATTGTGAAAACATCAGACTGGAGCGAGCTTACATTAAACACATCAAAAGTCAACCTTTCAAGAATGCACTCGCCAAGGTCGCTGGGGTTGACGAAAAATGGGTAACAGACCGAGCTCGATGTAAAGACAGTGGGGAAGGAATTGCTTGGCTTTATATCAAGTAACTGATAAGGGACCATCCTGATGAGTGGAAGGTAATAGACCTGTTTGCGCTAGGTCTGTATGGTCTGATTATATTCCTGAAGACATTGGGCTACATTAATGCTGCTGCGGTGGAACTATTCGAGCAACTTCGGAAGCGAGTCAACCCAGCACCGACCATCTTAGCCGAGACTTTCCGATCTCTCAATCATTGTAGAAGAACTGGCGGAGGAAGGTTCACTGGGTGTATTCCGTTCCTTCAAGTCTGGATTCACAGCCACTTATGGAAGACTAACGGGGTTGCCTACCGCCGTTTCAGTACCACCTATTCACCTCTAGGTGAATTCATCACTATGAAATGGCATGAAAGTGCTTCGAAGGAAAATGGATGAAGGTCTTCAAGCATCTTCAGGACCGGGATATTGTTTGGACAGTCCCCTGGTTGTTCCTTAGCGACGTTCTTTTTCGATGTGGGGATTCTAACACTATGACCTTACTTGGACTTTGGGGTGCAGTTGGGTATGCTCTATTTTTAGCACTTAGATAGTATGGGGAACGTCAGTTTCTCCCAACAACATGCGGACTAGCTAGATCAGAGTTTGTGTACCATGGTGACAGTTATAAGAAGATGATCAAGGATGCAGCCGATTCTTGGAAGAAGGTATTCTGCATGGATGTTGTAGCTACTAGAGACATGCTTACTTCGGATTATATGGAGTGGCGAAGATTGAGAAAGAATGATAATATCCCGGTGCCAGACTGTGAAGACACCCAGACCAGGGAAGAACATCTCAGGCATGTCCCTTCTGAACTTGAGATAGTTAGGGTGGAGTTTGAAGCTGTGAAAAATGAGTTAAAGCAGAAGGTCAGAGAACTTGAAGCTGAACGTTATCAATGGGAGTTAGATGCGGACTCTCAGAAAGATAGAGCAAATAAGCTGGAAAGAGAACAGAAAAGAGTCTGTTTTGAGCTCGAAGATTTGAGAAAGGGGTATTAAGATAAAGTCAAGGATAATTCCAAGTTGAAAGTAACTTCTGAATACTAGAAAGACAAAGTTCATAGCCTGAAATAAAGTTTGAGGGGACTGATGAAAGAGCTTGGAAAGAACAGTTGAAAACTGCTCAGAGGCGCTTAGCAAACTGTCAGCATCAAAACCAATGCTTGAGAATCCAGATGGATGACCTAGAAAAGCAACATGAGAGAGATGGAAAAACAATAGCCAAGTTAGAAGCTATCGTAGATGGATTCAAGAAGCAAGCAGTCGAGCTCCAGATAGTACCCTTTGAGGGAGGTCTGCAGTGGCGTTTCCGTTGGGAGTAAGCACAACAAAGGGTAAAGGCTAGAGACGCGGTCATACGAGATTTCCTAGATCAAGTACAGAAGGCAGCCCGTCATCTTCACGGCTTGGCAAGGGAAGTCGGAGTAGTTCAACAAGGCATTCAACCAGTGACAGCTGAAGGCAGAAGACTTGTCAACCTACTAAAAGTTGTTCGGGGTCTAGAGGATTTAGTCCGGATTTACCTTTAAATATGTTTATTGTCTCTTAAAAGATAAAACACTTTTATCCCAATAAAGATTATTTATAATAACAGACATGTATTTGGATCAATGCCTCGAACATTTCATGCATTTTTGCATTTTGCATCTGCATTTCATTTTTAAACTTTTTCATAAAATTTCTTCATGAAGGATTGGATGAAGTGGTTTTAACCACATGACACCACATGGAAGCAAGATTGTAACATCAAAAGAAAAAACTGAAATCAGTAAAGTGGGAGCCCGATCAGTTGGTTATATGACTAAGCTTGCCAGGATGATCTGAGAAAAGAGTCCACATATCTTGAGGGCTACGATGTTGAAGCTGTTTGTAGTTGCCACATAGGATGCTCCAAACATTCCTCTGAGAACTATAAGGCGCTGAAGCGCAAGATCCAAAACATGATGGATTCAGGGGCATAGACAACCGAAGAAGGGGGCATTGCATATACCATTTGCACCTAGAGGATTGTTTCGTTTGAACACGTCTTTGATCTTTTCTTAGTCTTTTAAACGATTGAATTTATGCTAGTTTCTAAGGTGGAGCAATTGAACAAATTTTAATCTTTAGTTCTTCGAATATTAAATGAATTAAGGATTTTTTAATTCTTCAATAATTATATATTTTTTGACATATGGCAATATTAGACCTTTCTTATCCTGTTTCAAACCCCAAAATAAAATACCTTGACTCTTTACCCAAAATAACTCATGGTCATTACCAAAAAGACCAAATTTTGACATTACCTCCCTTTGAAATTTTTGAACATTGCCTTTATCTTTTTGATACACCCATACCTTTCTTTGAGTCAAATAAAGTCACACCATTGTCTTTTTAGACTCAAAATTGACATTTTTATGCCATTAAAACCCAAGGCATTGAGTTGTTCATTTGAACATGAGCATTCTTCTAAGACACAACTTGGGGTATCTCGCAGGGAGCATGAACATTAAGACATGTTGGGAGCAAGGAGCAGAAAAAACAATTCATTCAAAATAATTCCATCACGCATTAACTACACTGTTTTCATGTGAATGAAATTAATCCTGAAAATCTATCCCCCTGGGGATACCTCTTCTGTGAGGACTTCTATGTATGAAATGATGAACGACTTTCTTTCTTTATCCCTTCACAACAGGAGAAAATATATATCCCTTGTGTCCCCTTTTGAGCCTATAGTATTTTTCTTCTGATTCAACCCTAACCAAGGATCACCCTCCACACTGGGGGGGCAAGGTGGAAGAAATCTGCTCACATGAGTGAAGACATCAATCCAAATGAGATACCAAAAGGTGGACCAAATGGAAAGTGCAAGGATCCAATCAAGAACAAAAAAGAAAAGAAGCAAAATAATAAATAAAAAAGAGAAACAAGAACAAAAGGGAAAAAGGAAAAAACAAATCAAAAAGAAAAAGGGACAAAAAGCACATGCAAAGATTCCCTAAAGACAAATGGCATATCAAGCCTTCAAACTATGAGATTGATCAAGCACAATCATTCCCGAATCACTAAATCACTTCACTCGAAGATCATAGAGCATCATGAGAGAGAGACATTTTGAGCAAGAAAGGATTAAAAGCATCAAAATGAATTGGTCCTTGGTTCAATACCCTGAAACACTTATTTGGGCCTATTTATCATTTTCATTCATAACCATGAACCATGGCCTATATTACGTGCCTTAAAAGTCCATTCTAATCATATATGGATTTCTAAACAGAAGAGACTATCTTCAGATTTCATCCCGCCCGTCAGGATTAATCTTTACTTGCAAAAAACAATGTAATTAATGCATGATAGAGGAAAATAACAAATGGGGGTTCAAGATGTAAATTATGAATAACGTCTTGAAACTGAAGGAGGGTTCGAGTTGAAAACCTGAAAAAGGTGGCTCGAATATAAAAATTGTACAACTGAGGCGATCGTACAAATTTCATGATAAGGCATCGCACAATCCGAGCGTGACCATGAAAGCTGGGAGTCGGAGAACACTTCCAGTAGAGGAGCATACAAGCTACCCCATCAGACCTTTGAGCATCAAATAAACAAAAATGCAAAACTTTTGACCAAACACAATAACCTGAGACTTTTTTATCCTTTCCTTACTTAACCATTTCCCAAAAATAGCTTTGATCTTGGCACTTTTCAAATAGCTATAATTTATTGAAGGATTAATAATGTAATTAATTCTTTGATATCCAATGAACTCTAGTTTTATGATTCGTCTCAATTGTAAAACAGTGAAAGAGGCAATATTTTCAAAACTTCTGATTAAACATTTTTCAAAACTCTTTTAATTGATATTTTCAGAACTTTGAAAATAAAAGAGAAAGAAAAACATTTGTTTTCAAACAAGACAATCTCTCTAGAGTGGATCTTGGTAAATGACATGTGACTCTTAGACACAAAACTCATGCTTAGAATCAATGCTGAAGCAAGAAATGAGGAACATTGGGGGCATCTTTGAGGATTCAACATCCTAATGCAAATTATCAGACCTTTTTAAGGAGATAAAATATAACCAATTCATGTTACATACATCTTATGCATACATTTTAAAGCATGTTTATCATTTTTCACATACATAATTTTTGCAGCTTTAGAGTCAAGTTTCAACTTCAATGCGAAAGATACATGATTCAAAAGAGTTTGTAAAAAATCAATGGTGGTTGCTTAACTCAGCAGCAAGGAGCTACACCTCAACTAATTTGACATATTGAAAGATCGGCAAATTTTAGAATCAACTTTAGACGAGTTCGAGAGCTAATTCAGAACCGATCCAGTTCACATTTTCAAGTCAAATTTCAACTCCACAACAGAGGATATCCGGCTGACAAAATTTGGCTAAAGGGGCCATCATTCATTTAAAGGAAATTTACAGAACAGCTTAAGTCAAGAAAAGCTGTCTATCAACAAACAACTTCCCAGTTTCATTCAGAGTCAATTAAGGATATTGGACTCAAAGCGACACAATTTGCTCAAGAGTAGATTTCAACTTCACGACGAAGGATATCTAGCTCGAAGCCAAAACTTCATTGTGAAGGGAATCATGTCTACGCGCAACATACAATACTTGGATTTTAACTTCACGACGAAGGATATCAAAGTCAATGATCAACTTCACGACGAATGGGCTATCCGCGATTTCAACTCCACGACGGAGGATATTGTATCCACACATCCACGATTTTAACTCCACAACGGAGGGTATCATGCCATTTTGAGGTTCAAGTTCACGACGAAGGGGCTTCCCAGTTTCAGAGCCAATTTCAACTTCACAGCGAAGGATATTGGACTCGAGACAATACAAGTTCAACTTCACAGCGGAGGTACGGCTGGTTGTCAACAAACAATTTCCCAGATTCAGAGCCAATTTCAACTTCACAGCGAAGGATATTGGACTCGAGACAACACAAGTTCAACTTCACACCGAAGGGACGGCTGGTTGTCAACAAACAATTTCCCCAGTTTCAGAGCCAATTTCAACTTCACGGCGGAGGATATTGGACTCGGAACAGTACAATTTACTTGGATTTCAACTTCACAACAAAGGATATCCAATTCAAGGCTCAACTTCACAACAAAGGGGCCACCCACAGTTTCAACTTCACGATGAAGGGAATCGTGCATACAAGCAGCATCCATCTTTAGATTGGATTTTAACTTCACGGCGAAGGATATTCAACACAAAGAATGAGTGTCTGTCAACACACTTTCTAGTTTCAGAGTCAATTTCAACTTCACAATGAAGGATATTGGCCTCGAAACAACGCAACTTATATTGGATTTCAACTTCACGACGAAGGATATCCAATTCTCAGGCTCAACTTCACGACGAAGAAACCATACAAGTCCAACTTCACAAACAGATTGACCCACTTAACGACGAAGGAGTCATCTGTAACACCACAACACCAAAGTCTTCAGGTCAAGTTTCACCTTCACGATGAAGTATCTTGAGACAGAAGGCGATTCAGAGACCATTCGCCAAGAGCTTTAAGTTCTATTTCAGCTTCACGATGAAGGACATCGTGCTCAGAAGTTTCCAGTTCAACTCGACCTCACGACGAGGGAGTTATTTCACATTTCATTTCAATTTGACAAACCTTGATATCGGATTTCAACTCTACGACAGAGGATATTCGATATGGCCAAAATTTGTGTCTTTTAATCTTTGCTCTATTGTCGTTACAAGATAATGAGCAAAGAGGGGCAGCTGTAGACACCATATTTCCCCCTTATTATATAATGCATATATTATATAATATGTGTATATTATTTACATTTTTTTCTTCTTCCTTCTTTTTACAGGCTTAGACATGGGGCCCAGAATCATTGCACCTAGCCCATTTACAAGACCAAGTGGCCCAGCAAATGAACATGTGAACCAATCCAGCGCCGTTTTCCTCTTCAGCAAGGACTCCCCACGGTCGCACGCTTCTCCTCTGCTTTTCACGCAACACACCACCATTCTCGGATTCTCTGACGCAAGGAAAGCAAACAAACAACCCAAATCAGTTTGAGTTCTATTAGGAGTCTAACTTGACTAAAAATAGGGATTGTTTCAGATTATATATATGCGCATATAAACCAAACGAAGTGGGGGGATCGAACACCTTTGCCAGTGCTGTGTTACTGTTTTCATATTAACAATGGGAGGAGATCATCGTAGGAGGCCATCATTGATGCCTCTAAATAATTGTATCTCCTCCCTTTCTTTGCTCTCCATTTTCCCTTACCTCCTCACATCAACCATGCTTATGCGGTTACAGTCCCGTCTTCATCACCATCTGTTTCGTATGGGCCGTTTGAATTATATTATCGATTGTGGGTAGTCATGGAAACAAAGACGGATGATGGACGGGTGTTCATGTCGAATTCCGAATACCTACTTATTTATCCACTAAACAAGATATCCTAGCGTCGGTTGTTTCCATTCGCAGCAGTGTCTTCCCGATCCCACCTTTTTTTTCAATGGCATATTTATATAAAACCGCGAGGATTTTCAAGGATGTCTCGAAATATACTTTTTCCATCTCGAAACCAAGCAAACAATGGGTAATGATTCTAAGGTGGTTTTCAAGGAGCATCTCATTAACACTACACAAAATTTCTCCCTCGTTTTTTAGCTGAGAAAGGGTTCATACGCATTTGTTCATGCCGTCGAGCTCGTAGCTGTTCCCGATGAAGTTTTCTTTGATTCTGCACTGATGGTTTCACAAGGTGGCACTGTGATTGGCTTATGGAATTATGCTTTGGAAGTTTCGTATCGGTTGAATACGGGAAGTGCCACTTCATCAGTGCCTATGATTCCTCATGTAAATGCAACTAAAACAATTTCAGTGAGTTCCACTTGTTTTCCATTCCGTACTTTTTTTTATGTGTGCGGTTGTTAATTTAGCATTGGCTTGAATGCAAATAATAACGCATTGGTTTTTTCTTTCACAAATCTGGTGTACGAGTTTATCATGCGTCTCGTCTATGAACTAATATTGTATTAATGACCTTTTGGTTGTTGGATCTTGTTTACTATTGAGACAGGCAAAATATCTTTCATGACATGGACTGAACTTTGTCTTGTTAGTTTTGTAGAGTTGTCTACAGTGTACAACCTACTTCTGCATGTTGTCATTGCATGTGCACTTCCAGAAGCAACCACCATATTAATATGGTGATATTTCATTCATACTTCATGAAAAAGCAATGTTAGGTTGGAAGCAATTTTTTTACTACATTTGCTTCATATTATAAACCTATATCAGAAGACTGCGTGCATGTATAATATAAGTCTATATTTTATTCTTTTGAGCAGTACGTTGATGTGTGGATATATATACGTAGGTTTTCATAAATTTTCGAGTTATTCTATGATTGAGCCATGTATAGTCTCTTTAATTTATTTAGTATTTTTTTAATCTAACATTTTTTACTTTCTTTTTAGGAATAATTTTAACTAATCAATTGTAAGTAATTTGAATTGTGTCTATTAAAGTTTAATTTAAATTTCAAATTTTTGCAAATAAAGACAACCGATAAATTAATTGGTACTGAAAGGGCGGTTCAAGGGTGCTAATCCTTCCTTGATCGTAACCGACTCCCGAACCTGACACATTTCTGGTAAAAACGCAGATCAAGTATGATGGTGTCCGACCCACCTAAATTCATTTTAAAGTGGTCGGTGGCGACTCCAATCCACATTTTTCAAGTCGAAGCCCAATTCCAGGGCCCAACCGAAAGACGGTTACGACATTTACCATTTTCTCCCATATAAAGGTTTGAATACAACCATCTTGATGTTCGATCAATAACTGTTATTGCATGCAAATTCTTCTGAAAGAAAATATTTTCTCATGATCCCTTTTCCATTCATGAATCGAGATTCATTGAAACAATCTAGATATACTTGATGTTCAGCTTTTCTCTATAGTGCGTCACATTTTGCTAAAATTTTTCGTGATGGCTGTTTTCAAACAAGGTCACCTAACCGACTATTTAAATCTTGGTATCTCTTGTTTCCACCTGAATGCATAGTCAACGGACTTAATACCTCAAAAAGAATATTTTTTGTAAATTCTTAATCATCGGAATACAAAGTCTATCATGATAATATGAACATCTTTCGAACCTGACCTCAAAAGTTCTTAATCTCTTCATTTTCTTCTTATAAAATATAAAGAAATTTCATATTTCCTTTATAATTCCTTATAAGATCTAATAAAAATATCGGCTTCATCTTTAATTCAGCTCACAGTGCCATTTTCATTCAACCCTAATCGCACATCTATAGCTCGCAAAACTACAAAAGGTTTTTGACTAAGTACCTTTGCAACAACATTCTCCTTTCCTGGAAGGTTATGTCCATTTTTTCTGACTCAGGTTCAACTCTCTTTAAGTCCACAAGTACATTAGGTTTTTTTAATTAGCACCGCTCACCATACAGATAATGGCGTCAAATCTTTTAAGGTGAACTCGAATGCTGCCGACTCTAAATCATACGTAGGGTAATTCTTCTTGTGAGTCTTTAACTTTATTGAGGCGTAAGCCACGACCTTACCTTTTTGCATAAGCACACTTCATAAGCCATTAGAAGATTCATCATTAAAACCACATAATCCTTACTTAACTCAAGTTGTATAAACATTGGTGCCTCTATTAAAATATTCTTTAGCCTTTCAAAACTCTCTTCACCTTTCTCCGTTCAATGAAATACATATCCTTCTTTAAAAAATTGTTTAGAAGCAAAGCTACTGTCGAAAAGTTCTTCACTAACCTTCGATAGTAACTAGCAAGCCCCAAAGAAATCTGAACTTTAGAATCATTCTTTGGGAGTTTCCAATTTACTACATCATGAGTTTTTCTTAGTATTTACTTTTAACTCTTATGCTGAAACAATCTGGCCAACAAAAACCATCTATGCTAACTAGAATTTCATATTTGGATAGTTTTGCAAACAAGTTATTCTCTCAAAGAGTCTTATTTAACTGTTAAAATCTATGCATAACCACATATTTATCTTTCTTTTCACTAATAACACAAATACTTCCCAATATGAAATACTTGGGCTGATAAAACCTTGATCAATCAACTCTTATAATTGAGCCTCTAATTCTCTTAACTCACTTAAGTCATTTGATACTAAATCATAGAAACATGTTCAATACCTTAATAACCATCAATCTTGAATTCCACATCTCGATCTGGGGGTAACCCAATAAATTTATCTGAAAAGACATCTATAAATTTCCAATTTTATGAAAATATCAGAAAATTCTACTTTAATTATTTGAGTATCGATCACATTAGCAAGAAAAGCTATATATATATATATATATATATATCTTTCTGACATCATTTTCTTCATAATCATTATCGATATCACCTTGAGCGATGATTTTACTCTCCAAAAACTATAATTTCCAAACCCTATGCATCTTCTAAACTAATAGTCTCTGGAGACAACAACATATACCCGATATGATCTCATCTCATCAAATGATAATTCCATCAGATTCACCCAAGAACATAGCCCCTGGAATTTTATTAAATGTTACTATCTGACCAACTCACACTTGTACCACGACTAAATAGGGTTTACTGCTATCATCTCACTCGAGATTAAGTTAAGTATAATACTTATTTTAAAATCTTTCATTTTCTTCTTGAGGTCATCCGTGTAACTTTCGGGATCCATTTAAAATATTCTCGAGCAGTTAAAACATTTTCTATCTCAACTATGAAATCTAATTATCCAAAACATTTAATAATAAGACTTGACAACTTTGTAGCAATAACCTCATAGTAGTAAATGCTAAAATTACACTATTAACTAAGTTACACTTTTTTCCTATCATTCAGAAAGTAACTCTATTAGGTCTATAAAACTTAGCTTTATTATTAAACAAACTCTTAACCAGTTGATCCACTAATAACTCATCTTTCTACAAGCTTTTAGCGATCAATTCATTTACCGCTTACTCATTTCCTCTTACTCAATTAACAATACTTTAAAAATTTAATGCTTCACTTAAATATTTCTAAATTATTTAAGCTTACCTGAAGAAACCCCGGAATCATCACTAAATTCAGAATTCTCCTCTGGATCCTCATTAGATTCAACTTTTCTTGGATCGATTTAATCTCGATCTTGTTTTTAATATTATCTACTTTCTTACATTTGTCCATAATTTCCAAAATCTATTAGGACTACATAATAATAAAACTCAAGTTAATAAGGAAGACATCAATCACACTCAATTGACACCATATTAGTAACTTTAACAATCTTAATGGCATGCAATCTTTTTTCTCAATTCAATTTAAACTTGGTTTCGACCGAGAATCAGCTAAACCTATAGCTCTGATACCATAAATATAACACCCATTTCCAGTATACGTTCTGTACACAAGTCATACGTGTCACATGACTTTTAAAAACATTCACCCATTTGTAAAACCCATAAATTTTGTTTCACAATTTAAAACCAAAATATTTTAGTACAATAGAGCAATAGTTGACACATATTACCAAAGTTCGATTTAAATACATTACAAAGCATTTTCTTAATTTCGGTTACATGCAAAACAAATTTTCACAATAAACATGATTGTCCTATTATGATGAGTGTCAACCTTAGATTGATGATAGTTGTTACTGCACTTCGTACCCGACTAGTGTTGCTTTTACCTACACGTGAAATCAACACACGTTAAGTATTTACTTAGTGAGATATAATATGTAAAGAAACTGCAATTTACACATAAGTATCTCATGGCTATTTAATGATGAATTAAATCATATCCATAAGTATCAGATAAATCCTTCTTAGTTAAAACAAAATTTCTTTCATACAATCTTCGACATTATTCCTAGAAGGCCCATCATACCTATCTTCTATATTTTCTCAATTATTCTTTATTTTCCCTTTGTACATTAAATAAAAAGTAATGTACATGTATTGCACGAAAGTGCCAAATGGTCCTTTATCTATATAATTATCATGAGTGGCACTTTATGTGTCGTTAATACATCGTCATGTTTTTCATTTGTGGTATCCTTTCATGCAATTATGCCTCGTTATTCATTGACATTTATGGCACCCTTTCATGCCTATTATGCGTCATTTTTCATCTAACTTGCATCAGTGGCACCTTATGCCAATGCACAGTGAGGCATTTAGTCTTTATCCCAAAGGCATTTAACCTTTCATCTAACTTCCATTATTGGCATTTTTCTTCCAAATGCACAGTCAGGCATTTAATCTTTTGCTCAAAGGTATTTATCCTTTCATCTAACTGGCATGATTGACACATTTCTGTCAAATGCACAACTAGGAGTTTAATCTTTACTCAAAGGTACTTAATCTTTCATCTAAGTTCTGTCAAATGCACAACTAGGCATTTAATCTTTTACTCAAGGTATTTAACCTTCATCTAACTGGCATGATTGGCACATTTTGTCAAATACAAAAACTAGACATTTAGTCTTTTATTTAAAATAATTTATACCCTAAAGATTATTCATAGTATCAATTCCACACACATTATAAACATATATATAATGGTAAAACATACATTAATTTAAACATTTGAGGTAAACTTATTGTGATTCTCCCTAAACCAATATAATTACCATATATGAACGCACCTGATAAGTTTCCCTAATATGTTGTAGTGATGTCCAACTACTCAACAACTTTATCCTTGCCCTTATTCTTGCTTGACTCGGAAGATTGGTTAGGATATACAATAAACATCCATTTAGTACAGATGCCATACAAATTAGTATATTCTCTAACATTTATAATTTAATAATACTCAAAAGTACTGTTATTCTAAATTTATATAATAATTTTAGCCTATCATAAAATCTTGCTCTATAGTATCGGTACCCATACCATGGTATCGATACTTCTATACTATGGTATCGATACTCCCTTTCGGTATCGATACCATTTTAGCATTTTGGAATCCATGGTATCAATACTTTCCTTTTAGTATCGGTACCCCATCAGTATCGATACTAATTGCAAGTACCGGTATTGTTCATCATATTTTACCTATTTAAACCTATAGTATCGGTATTGTTCTATCAACGGATACCCTTAACGCAGATTTTGTATTTTTCAGCCCGATTCTTACCCTAACTTGGTCAAATTTCCTTATGTTTACCCTCAACAATACTATTAAATTTTTTTTTGTTATCCCTACTAACTTTCCTTCATTTAGCTTCCAATAACATCTAAAATCTTTAAAGAACATCTCAGCCCAAGAATCATACCACTTTTTCTAACATGTTTTTAATCACATCCAAGGCTTCTAATATCTTATTTACTTCTTTGAAAATTCAAATACACTAATAAACCTCCATAAAAACTCATATATCAACATGTCATTCAAAAACTCATTTTCTTTGATCTAAAATAATTCATTCATCTCCTATTTTTAATCTTATTTAACCCTTCCTTAATCATCTATAATACTCAATGTTTCAATAACAAACCAAAAATGAAAGGAAAACTAGTTAAACGAAGCCTTACATTTGGCTATTGAGGAGAGCACTTACACGGGAAGAAGAAGAAAAAGTGATAACTTAGTTTTAGCTTTAACTTTCCTCTTTTTCCATTTCTTAATCCCTATTTAAAATTGATTTTAAATTCATTTCCCCTTAAAAGATCAAAAGGCTTTCTTTATTCTTCCATTAATACTTATTATCTTAAACACTATTTCTAAATTATTTCTTATCCTTATCATTTATTCAATTTAATCTCCCAATTTCAAATCTTTTCAATAAGTCACTGACCTAATATTTGGGGTATTACATGAGATGTTTATAATGGGTTAAATATACACACTCGTATGGTCATGGACTCTTTAACAAATGGAGCTTTGTTGGATAAGACATACAATGAAGCATATGATACCTACAAAGAATCTTCACTAATGTTGTCAATATCCTAATATGCACAATACATTTAGACAAACATAACGCAATGAGAGTAGACTTTAAAGCTTTCAACTCTTTGGCATCTCAGATTTTAGTATTGGCTGAAATGGTGAAGAAATTACACAAACCAGGAGGAATGTATGAAGTTAACGCTACATATCTTATCACTTGTGTATACTGTGAAGTTGAACATAATTTTGATGGATACCCCAAATTCAGAGTCCATTTACTACGTGTAAAATTATCAAATGAATGACAACGCTTTTGGAAATACATACACTGCAAATTTTACTAATCATCCCAATATTTTTTTGGAAAACCCATAATGTTCCAATCCACAACCATTAGTAGTATTAGTATCAACATTATACTTAGTAGAGCCAAATGCTACATCCACAGGCACATCAATTGTTACTCAGCCACAACAAAGGCATAGTTAGCAAGGTCAATCGTCAAAACCAAACTTTAACTTTAACACCTTTTGAAGCTATGATGAAAGAATATATGGTGAGCTAATCTGAATGATTAAGGGCTATAGAAAATTAGATGGATAAATGGCTAATGATCAAAATAGTCGATTGTAGAGAATGATTCTTAGCGACACTGACAATCCCAAGCAAAATGGTAAAAAGCATTGCAAAGCCATTACCACAAAAAAAAAAAGGATTCATGTTGGGAACCAGTGAGGAACTAAGGAGAAATAATGAAGAAGCTCATAAGCATGGTAAAGGGAAGATGAAAGAAGTTGAGACCAAATCGCATGAGAGTCAATTCACACACCAGACATAATGTAGAGTAGCAATTTAGAATCAATGGGATAAATGGCTAATGATCAAAATAGTCGATTGTAGAGAATGATTCTTAGCGACACTGACAATCCCAAGCAAAATGGTAAAAAGCATTGCAAAGCCATTACCACAAAAAAAAGGAATTCATGTTGGGGAACCAGTTGAGGAACTAAGGAGAAATAATGAAGAAGCTCATAAGCATGGTAAAGGGAAGATGAAAGAAGTTGAGACCAAATCGCATGAGAGTCAATTCACAGCACCAGACATAATGTAGAGTAGCAATTTAGAATCATTGTCGATAGCAACCCCTCATGCATCTGACGCACAACCAACTTCAATGCCTTAACAAAAATAACTAAAAATGCCTCCTCTATTTCCATATTTCTTAAAAAGACAAAAAAAGATCAATAATACAAAGATTTTATTGATGTTCTTTGCCAACTCACAATTAACACTCTGTTGATTGATGCTTTAGAGTAAAAACCGAACTATATCAAATTCATAAAGAAAGTTCTTCTGAAGAAGTGGAGATTTGGTGAGTTTGAGACTTTTGCTCTTATCGAAGACTTAATGCTATGGCTACAAGTCAATTGCCACTGAAGCTTAAAGATTTAGGGAGTTTCACTATTCCTTATAACATTGATGACATATTTGTAGGTAAAACTTTATGTGATTTTGGTGGTAGCATAAATCTAATGCCATTCTCAATCTTTAGGAAATTTGGGAGCGCTGAATCAAGACCCACTACATTTACTTTTTAATTTGTTGATCGCTCTACTATACATCCTACTAGTATTGTGGAGAACATGCTTGTGAGAGTAGACAAGTTTATATTCCCTACAAACTTCATCATTTTGGACTGTGAAATAGACAAAGATGTTCCAATTATTCTCAATCGCCCATTCTTTGTCACATACTAAGCTCTAATTGATGTTGAAAAGGAAGAATTAATTGTGCTATTGAACACTGAGCACATTACTTTTAATGCCTTAAATAATGTTTCTTATATAGATGACAGTATTGACTATTTTTCACTTGATGTGCTTCATATTTTTCCATATGAACATTTGGAGGAATGCTACAGTGTATATAAAACCTTATGTGATCAGTAGTATTTGACGAATTGTTGAATGATGCAAAAGAAGAATGTTGTAGCAAATATCTACAGAGCATTGAACCTTACCAAAGCCATCTATTGAAGAACCACCAAAGCTTGAATTTAAACCTCTGCCAAAGCATCTAAAATATGTTTACCTTGGAGAAAATGATACATTGGTTGTCATTTTGGCAGCACAGTTTACAACATCCCAAGAAGCTCAACTGATTGATGTACTGAAGCAACATAAGAAATCTATTGAGTGGAGCATTCCCTAATGAGTGTCTGCCAGTCACTACAACATTATTGTGGTATGTTGATTTTGCCAACTATCTATTAGCGGGATGATGCCACCAGATCTTAATTATCAAAGCTGAAAGAAACTCATGATAGATGCAAAGTAATACCATTGGGACGTATTGTATTTATTTAAATAGTGTAATTATTAACTTATACACTGATGTATTCCTCAATGTGAACATAAATCATTTAAAATCATTGTCACTGCTCTCCGTGTGGAGGACATTTTGGTGGCATCTGTACAACAACAAAGTACATCAATGTGGATATTATTGGCCATCACTTTTTAAAGATGGCAATGAATTTATAAAGCATTACGATCGATGCCAGCGAACATGGAATATCTCTAGACGAAATGAAATACCTATGCAACTTATTTTAGATCGAGCTATTTAGTGTTTGGGGATTAGATTTTATGGGTCCCTGTACATCTTCATGCGTCAACCTCTTTATCTAGTTAATGTAGATATGTATCCAAATGGGTAGAAGTTGTAGCTTAAAAAAACAACGCTAAAGTAGTTCTACGATTTTTGTACAAAAACATTTTAACTTGTTTTGGAACTCCTTTGGTTCCCTTTATCACTGATAAAAGAACTCCTCTTTTATAGTTAAACCCTAAACCCTAAACCCTAAACCCTAAACCCTAAACCCTAAACCCTCGGTATTTAGTATTACTAAAGAATTTAGTTGAAGGAAGCACATTTAAATTCAATGGGCAACATTTAAAGCATTATTGCCAGCAACATAGCCCTAGGATTGCTTCAATCACACTAAGTGACCCTTCTTTTTATATTTTTGCTATTTTGAATAAGACAATTCCTTTGACATCTATTTTAAGTTCTTATTTTCATTATTTCTTTTTGTACATGTATTTTTATTTCAATCATCGTAGTTAGTTATTTCATGTTGCACAACTGTTCAAATTATGGTGTACATCCATCGCTATACTGGAGCCACAACAATACAAGGATAACAATTTTTTTACACTAAAACTCAATGAGTTATCCACCATTTACTCCCTCTTCCTTTTTACACCATCCACATTACCCAATCATAATATCTTATTTCAAATGAACCCTTAACCCTCCCCCTCCACCCTTGAATTTTAAATTTTAAAATTGTTATCCTCTATTTCACGCAAGCCATTTACTATCATTTACTTTACCTTCTTATTCTTCATGAGTCTGAAACCCTTTATTACCATCTCATTCATTTTTATCATATATCTACAAACTACCATGGTACCTAAAAAGAAGTCAAGCACAAAGTCATCTGGTCATACGCCTAAGCCGCCTCGTACTGTATTTACGCCGCAGACAGTTTTTCCGTTGGAGGAAGTCTCCAGATTCATGGACGATGAACAACAACAACGTTATGACAAGGAATTCAATGGCCTAGCTATTTTTTATGAATGAGTTTGATTTAACTACAAAAGAGGAGCCTCAAATCTTCTATTATATTTCTCAAGTGGTTAAGTAACGAGGTTGAGAGAAGATTTATGAATATCCTGGCGACATCAATCACCAAGTAGTATGGAATTCTACAGCAATCTCATCAATTAGGCCAAGCGATTAATTTTTGTTAATGAGAAGATGGTGCATTAGAGGGTAAAACCAATCAACAACTTGTTGGGTATTTTGAGGATCCATGCGAACATTCGACATTTATGTAAAACTTAACTTAGGAAGAATTGGAGCAAGTAGAACGTGATGTTTGCCAAGACATATAAAGCGATTGGATCTCCACCAAGACATAAATCGAGTAACTTTTCTGGATCCATTGAAATGGTTTAAAGAATTATTATGTTAAGTAAGAGGAATGAGTGAGCGGTAAATACATTGTCTGTAAAAAGCATAAAGAAAATTGATTTATTAGTAAATTAAATGATGTGGATATTTAGACTTCCTTATTTGAGAGGGAAAATGTTTCAACTGCTCGATAATATTTTTAATGGATCAAGAAAGTTACACGATACCTCCATAAGGAAATAAAAAATTTCAAATAAAGGTACTATATTCAACTTGATCTCGAGTGAGATGATAGAAGTAAACCCTATGGGTAATGTGGCAAGTGTGAGTTGGACATATAGTAATATCCGATAAAGATTCAAGGGTTATGTTTCCGGTGAATCTGGTTGAATTATTGTTTGACAAGTATGAGATCATATTGGGTATAGATTGGTGTCTTCATCTAATGGTTGGGTTGTTTTCTTATGAAGCGATTACTTCTGAAAGACGGAGGATTTGGAAATCATAGTTATTGGAAGAAAAGAAAAATATCACTCAATGTTATATCAATGATTGCAAAGAAATGATGTCAGAAAGATGCATAGTTTTTATGGTTAGTGTGATATATTAAGTATTTAAAGTAGGATTTTATGATATTCCCACAACTCGGGAATTTATAGATATCTTTTCAGATGAATTACCAGGTTACCTCCAAATCGAGAGGTGGAATTCAAGATTTATGGTTAACAGGGTATTGAGCAAGTTTCTATAGCTTCGTATCAAATGGTTTTGATCTAGTTAAGAGAACTATAGGCTCAACTACAAGAGTTGAATGCTCAAGATTTCTTCAGACCGAGTGTTTCACCTTGGGGAGTATTTGTGCTATTGGTTAAAAGAAAGATGAATATATGTAGTTATTCATAGATTATTGATCGCTTGTAAATGCATATGCTAAGGCAGGAAATTCTATGCAAGAATACATAATCGAATCAAGTATAGGGTAAGTGCAGTATAGTCTCCTTTGGGATTGGTCGAAAGTTTTTAAGCTTCACCACAACCAGAACTAGTTGTCACAAGCTAATTCCTACTATCTTGCCAAACTAAAAGACTATTAATAATAAAACAAGAAAACACTATAAAGTATGATTCAAAACAAATGTTGATTCAAATATAATTCAAACAACCTAACATATTCAGACTTATCACAGAGCACTCATGCTAATTTTTTGTATTGACAAACAATTATTCTAAGTCCATAATGAATTGTTATGACATGCTTAAACTGCCCGACAGGATTACTAAGTGTTCTTAAATGATTTCTATAGTAATACTCCTCAGCGTTAGCTACAACCCTTGGTTTGTCAGACCGTTGTTGTAGCAATACCTCTCAGCGTAAGCTATAGTCGTTGTATATCCTACTTAAGTGTATATCCCTTTAGTCGATTGAAACCTTCTCCTTATCTCTAAGGTAAACAAGTTAGAACATCACCATCCTGTATCCATTCCATTGTTCACGTGGATCTATCTTAATTCTTTCGAATCTAAGAATCAATACCTAGACAAAACGCAATCTCTCGACGCTCTTACATTGCCAAGACATGTTTCACCAAGACCCCAGGCAATCTCTCAAAGCTCTTACAGTGTCAAGGTAAAATATTCAAACAAGGAACAAAAACAATCATAAAACAATCATAATTCATCATTTATAAAGCTGAAAAATTGTTTAGGCCAAACAAAGATTAACATCAAGTAAGAAAATCATGGAGCTATCAAAAAGTCAATCAAGTATCATCGTTTTAATACATCCCCAAATACATAAAGAAATTTAAGAACAATGGAAGAACGACTCCCAAAATCGGGGGCTCTGTAGTGACAATTTTGATCAACACTATGCCTGCCTTGGTGATCAGCCTTTCTCAAGACCTGACTGCCGCTCTGTTGTAGTTTAGCTATGGAAAACACCAAGGAAGGTCAATTGCTAAATGGTGGGGACTCCCTGTAGTTTCTCACTCACACCTCAAGTAAAGCTCTTCTAACTTTCTTCTTCTCTTTCTTTGGCGGCTATGGCTTGGTATTTATAGAGGAATATCTCCTAGGGTTTCGCATAAGTGGAGATTCCCTAGATACCCATTATTGTCTTGTCCAAGCTAAAAAAGGAAAAGTGACTGGCGATTGTCAGATTCTTGAGGACTTGCTTGAACATGAAGGAAGTCATACAGCTGGCATGTGACATAGGCAATTTTTCATATCCGCTTCAGACTTTCCAGATAAACCTTGCCTTGGTGAGATAAATCTGGCCTCACATTTGAATTCAAGAGCTCCCAAACTTTTTAACTCTTTAGCAATAGAAAATCAGGGAGTTGGAGGGACGGTCGGCTAAAGTCGTGCTAATATAGCATCCAATGTCTGAAAAATTATAAATATTCCTTGATCCTTCATGGGCACTCACTATTGTGTCGGTTCTCCATGTTGTTCAAGTTGTTCGATAGGTTCATTATTAACCTCATTACTCCCGCTGTCAGCTCCTATCAGAACCTCCTAATTGTTTGTCTGATATGAGCCCCTAGTTTTTGACATTTAAAACAAACATATTTCATAAATATATTAGTAAGGAGAAACATCAATAACTAAATCACATAACTATACTAGAACAACTACATTGACATCCTAGTGGCATGTATAACTTTTTAAAACATAAAATACCTTTAGTTTTGGTCGAGAATCGGCTAAACCTGTTGGTCTGATACCAATAAATGTAACACCAATAACCGTAAACCTATTTAATTATGAGTTAAAGATGTCATGCTAACTTGTAAGCACTTATTGAAAAAATCGGGTAAAATTTTAAACCTTTTTGAAATTTATTCTTTGTTGCCTTTTTCGTATAATTTATTAATTGATATATATAAAATTTAACATTTTAATCTTAAAAATCAGATCCAGTTTTAGACAATAATTTGGAAGTTTAATATTGAATCATATTTAAAATGAAACTGCCTAAAAATTGCCTACATAAAAATTTATTTTAATAACGATATAATCATAATTTAATAATTACTATTCATGCAAAATACTAACTATATCTAGTAATATACGTACTACTTATACTAATCTATATAATACAACTCGATTTATGAAATTAATTTATTAGAACAACACACATATAATTAATATATATCCTAACTAGATAAGTCAAAAGCAGTAAATACCGTACTGATATTGGAATAGGTGATGCTCAAAAAGTGGTGCTCGCTATGCTCCCTCCTCTATTGACTAATCTTTTCCTTTACCTATGCATAAATATTCATACACTAAGCAACAACTTAACGAGGTATTATTTATAATAAACAAATCATATCGACATATAAATGAATAAATAAATATTTCTTATAAAATGTCTTCTAAAATATAAGAACGTATAACATACCAAATAATTTTTCTTTCATCAGAAACCCGAAAATATCATTTCAGAATTCTCATATCCATATTCACATATAAAAACATTCAAAGAAAGATTTACTTTCAATGAATTAGTCATTCCTGTATATTTCAGAACATTTAATAGATAGCCCAATGTACACAACTGAGAATACTAGATACATGAGTCAGAACGAGTATGTACACAATATATAGTCTTAACTGCCAAAATAGAAGGAATCCTTGTTGCTAGACATAAATATAGGTATTGTAGAACACATTATCACTATATTGCAATAGAACATATAAAATGGCAACTCACAATGTTAATACATCGTGAAGCCCAGAACGCACAAATCATGCAAGATAAATGTACACAAAGGTGCCATACTGCACTTATAGTGCAAAATACAAATCACTTAACCTCATGGCATGCCAATCATACCATTAACTCTCAATGTACATGAAATGGGCTTTATAATCCAAACCAGATTTCAAATGCAATCAAAGATAACCATAACATAAATCAAAGCAATTGGGCAGTTCATACCCGAAATCATTCTTAAAAAATATTATAAAATAAACATATTATAATAAAATTCATATTCGATTTATTTTAAAACATTAGAATAAAGTAAGAATGCACTCACCTTATTAGCCTCTCTATCAACCTTTACAACGATATTCCTTTTTAATCACTTCCTTTATCCTTCGCATTTGATTTGCTTTGGTCAGAAGATTTATCAAAATCTAGACAACATCAAATAAACATCACAATATGCAAATCATATGTTAGTATTAAACTAACATAATCAAAAACTAATAATTAAATCCATAAATATAATTCAATACTTATTTGATATAAAAATCACTTCACTATTCCATAACAACTTCAACATTTTCAAAATGATACTTCCATTCCATAAGTATTCATATTTCTCACCAAACCACTCAATTTCATAAACCTTACAATTTAGTCATCATTTATGAATTCTTTTATAATTCATACCAACTTTTCAATTATATCAAAATGGTCCTTCACCATTTTATTCAATTCAAATCCAATACTAAAATTTCTAGAATTGTAATAAGATACTCAATCTGGTACATTCACATTTGTAAACTTGTAATTCAATCCTTAAAGTTTACAATATTTTTGAACTAGTTACCAACTTTACCAAATTTGCAATGTGGTCCAAAATCAACATTCCAACATAAAATTCAGCATTCAAATATTAATTTCCAGCATAGTACACTCACAATTAAACATTTATACATCAATCCCTTGAATTTATAAAAACTTGTAAAACGATCCCTTTACTTTCACAAGGTTCAAAATTGACCCAAATCAACTTCTAAAACTTGTAGAATCATTCCAATATCTATTATAGATCATACATGGTCAAATCTATCATGAGCACCAAAGCATAGTTTTCATTCAATTTCAAACATGAAATCAAACTCATATGATTAAATTCATGCAATTCAAATCATAACATGAAATTCAATCCAATTCAATCAATTCTCATAAACCCAAGGTATGGTCAAATTGATTATAAACATTTTTAGATGATTTTGATCATCATACATGCTTGGAAATTAATCTACAACCCAATACATAAAAATCATCCTTTAATTCTTCAAATTTTAACATGGTCTTCATGAACCCTAATCACGAACATCATCATTCAATCATGTTTTCCATGAGCTATTTATACTAGATAATAGAGAATTTTAAGTATATTAATTCTCTATTTAATAGCTTAATCCAAAAACAACCACAGAAGCTTAAAAATGAAATTGAAAAGTTATCCTGGCCTAGAAATAGAGTATATAGCTTGGAGGGGTTGAAGATGGCTGAAAATTCTTGATTTTTCCTTTAATGATAACATTATACACTTGTCTTAACTTAATATAATTGAATTTAAAATTTAATTAATGTGAAATTATTATTTTTCCCTTAATGAAACCTGATAAGTTCAAGTTTCCATTGCTTATCTTCCATTTTAATATTCTAAATTCAAAGATGAACTGACAAAAATTGACTTTCCACCTTTATCCTTAACAATTTTCAAAAATTGCAATTTATTCACCAAATTTCACAATTTTGGCTTAACATGGAAATCGACCATAATTACCTTGATCTATGTTAAATATCACTGATCTAAATTATGGAAATACTATTTCCAACCTTTTTCTACAATCCTTCATATTTTAATGAAATTCAGATTCGATCCGACTATCCAAATCCTTATCGGACTTTACTACTTTTATTGATTTTAATACAAATCCTGAATAAAATTATTATTTCCAATAAACATCAATTCAAAATAACTGTTCATGGGTCAAATATATAACTTTTAATAATTATATTTGGTCTCTAAACTTTTACAAAATTTGTACTTTGGCCACTCAACTTTCAAAACTTATATTTGGTAACTAACCAAATTAGGGTATTAAAATTTTAGTTTGAACTTTATTTGACTTTATTTATTTTATTTTTTCATATATTACTTCGGGATTATTTTATTGTAATATGGGACATTGAACATTACATTATTTCTGATTATTTTGCATGATTTGAAAACTTATTATTTATAATGAATTGTTTTCAGATATTTTTATTTAGTGAATTGCAAATTATTGAACATGAATGTTTTTTTATTTAAAATATTAGTTTTAAGTTTAAAATCAAACATGTTTTCTACGAGGGAAATGGATTTCAATTGAACTCTTTATTTTCGACCTAATTCTTTTAGACCGAGTTAAGGGGTTACATTTAGTGGTACTAGAGCCCAGTTCAACTCTCGAACTTTGGAGCTTGACCATAAAAATTTAATCAAAAATTATTTTTGCATGCATAAAAATATTTTTGAGTAAAAATGAGAACTTTCGGAATAATTTTTTTTTAATTTTCCTCTTTTTTCTTATTCTGGAAATATAAATAAATTTTTTTAAGTCGAAACTCTTGAGTACCAACTCTTACCTTAGGATTTCACCTATCATATAGTGTACTATGTCATCTTGTAGGAGTTTTTGGTTTGCGATCGATCAAAGTTAAAGTTAGTTTAGACACTTACAAAAGTAGAGAGCAAGGTATACCTACTAGTTATGGTTTAGTTAGTAGGGGTGGACCGGCTCGGAGTAGAGATTCACTAGATCGGTAGTAGTTAGCTTGAATTGTTATTCTACTTGAAGATATAAGGATCGAGATGAGCTAACGAATTTATTATATTTCTTATTCAATATAAGGATCTAGATGAATCAGACGAAAGCGATGTATTTTCTTATTTTTGATATGTGGATTGAGATGAACATGACGATTGAAGGTATTTTCTAAAGTGATTCTATTTTCTATTCCGGTAAATTTCGAGGCCAGAATTTTATTTAAGGAGAGAATTGTAACAAGAATTTCCCAAATCCAAAGTCCTAAAATTTGAGAATTTATTCTTCAAATCCCTAATTGAGTGTAGGACTAAATTAATTTGACAGAATTTTGGTGACCATTTTAGGTATTTTCTAAAGTGATTCTATTTTCATTCCGGTAATTCGAGGCCAGAATTTTATTTAAGGAGGAGAGAATTGTAACAAGCCGAATTTTCCCCAAATCCAAAGTCCTAAAATTTGAGAATTTATTCTTCAAATCCCTAAATTGAGTGTAGGACTAAATTAAATTTTGACAGAATTTGGTGACCATTTTTGAAAGTACGGAAACATGCACCTATTAACCGAAACCCTAGGGAATTGAACGACCAACCTTTTGATTATGGCTGTTCTTGGTCGTTCAATGGTCGGGGGCTTCACATGGGGTGGTTGAACTGACTCGGTGTGGTGCCGAGCAATCCTATAGTGGTCGGGGTTGTTTTTTCGGCTGGTTTAGTTCTGATTCGACACCGTACCATCGCTGGTCGTGCCACGGAGGCCGTGAGTTGTTGTTTTCTCAACTTTGCGAGGGTTCTGTCGTGAATAGCCTTTTAGTGGCAAAAATGAAGGGATACTATTCGAACCGACAGTTGCTGTCTAGATCCTCGTTTGAACTGAATATTATAAATATCGTTTTAATGACGTATTATCGTTAAATATTTGAAATTTAGTAATTTGGCATTTTAATTCAAACATCATATTTTTGCAGGAGAAGTCAATCTGAAATTGAGTTACTGCCTTCTCCGTCGTTAATGGTCATTTGAACCGTCTCGGATTGCCAAAATTGACCATGAGTGTTAGATAGCAGCTTAGTTTTGTTTGGTTCTTATGTTATATTAGAGTTACAAATTATTATTATTTTTTGAAGTAGGAGTTGTGTTTGGTTAGACCCATGTTGAGCTGATCGTGGGAAACGTTAACCGTTTAGAGTTATTTTTCCAACATATGTCTCTTTCTGGTGTTATATATTTCGTATTAATTGATTGTTTGGGATTGGTTGCAAGCATGATTGTTATGTGTACTGCTACGTTGTTTATAAAATCAACATGCATATCATTTGAAAGTTAGTTTCGAGTGGTGACGGTTTGTGATATTGATGTATCATCTAAAATCAGGAAATTATGTAAAGCTACTTATGTTATTTATCGAATTCAGATCATGTTATGCATTCGGATTATTTGTATATGTAGCTATTACATTCAGATCATATCAAAATCGGATATATGATATTGAATATATTTATTCGGACATATGTTATTTCGGACATATGTTATTCGGATCGGATCAGATGCTGAATATATGTGCCATTTGCATGTCATATTGGGATTGGTTGCAAGCATGATTGTTGTGTACTGCTACGTTGTTTTAAATCAGACAAGCATATTCTTTGAAAGTTAGTTTCGAGTGTGACGGTTTTGTGATATTGATGTATCAGCTAAAATCAGGAAATTATGTAAAGCTACTTGTGTTATTTATCGAATTCAGATCATGTTATGCATTCGGATTATTTGTATATGTAGCTATTACATTCAGATCATATCAAAAATCGGATATATGATATTTGAGTATATGTTATTCGGACATATGTTATTCGGACATATGTTATTCGGATCGGATCAGATGCTGAATATATGTGCCATTTGCATGTCATATTGGGATGAATTTTTATAAGGGAAGTTAAGTGCGTTCACTCGACTGGGTGAATGTCACTTTTTGGATTTCATGGTCTCTGCCTTTGTGTCAGACCCCACTCTTGGGATATGGTGTGATTGTAATTTGAGTGGTTCTGGGAACCCACTCTTCTAATGGTGTGATTGGAGTATGAGTAGCATTAGCATTTGCATATCATTCAAATATATGGTTATCATTATTGATCCGGACTATGAAAAATTGTGGTTGAAAGAGAATATGCTATGACTTGTGTTTGTTTGCACTTTAGAGGCACACTAAGCTTTATAACTTACTTTCCCTCTTTTAGATAATTGGCCTTAGGAGATTCGGTAATTGGAAAATCACACATATTCTTAGAGAAACATTATTTCAATATGAGCTTTATTTGACTTTTATTTATCGTATTTTACATATATTACTTCGGGATTATTTTATTGTAATATGAGACATTGAACATTATAGTATTTCAGATTATTTTTGAATGATTTGAAAACATTTAATATTTATAAAGAATTATTTTTAGATATTTTATTTTAGTAAATTGTGAATTACTGAACATGAGAATAATTTCTTTATTTTAAATATTAGTTTTTAGTTTGAAATCAAACATGTTTTCTTCGAGGGAAATGGATTTCAATTGAACTCTTTGGATTCAACATATATTTTAGGTCGAGTTAAATGGGTTACACTTTCAGCACCTAGGAGTATATATTCATGGACACGTTACTATAATCAACTATTGGATCCAAGGACCAACTCAACCTAAGCTTTGATACCACTAAATATAACACCCTAAACCTGATTGGGCTTAAAGTTACATATTAAGTTGTTGAAACAGCCACTAAAATTTCAAACCTTTTTTATTTTCGTGTAAAGCATAATAAATTCATTTAATGACATTCATAACCATTATAAAATAGTTTTACAAATTAGAGCTATGTGACACATAGTTTAAATCAAATAATATAATTTAGAATTTACAAATCCAAATATAATAGTAAGGGTCTAAAGAGTACACACTCCCACTAAAATTAACAGTACAATACTGTAAAGGAATCTTAGGAATCCTACCACAACGGTGCTCCTCAAACGAATCAAGATACTAACCTATGAATGAAAACATCTGAACACTAAAGTTCAACAATATAATCGCTAATCTAGAGTAACATTATGATTCTCATAGACATAAGCATACTAGAAGACATGGTAATAAGCAATGTGTATTTGCATGATCATAATCAACTGCTACCTATTTAAGGTTCAATAGTTTGGTCACTATAGGAAGAGTCTTATGCTTCCTTTAGTATTCTACTAAGGACCTTGCCATAAGTATATATGTATTGGTCTCTAACTACAATATCATACCATTATACAACCATCAAATGCAACACATAATCATCACAAAAACACAATGTTAGTACCCGATATCAAAATGGCAATCATGTACTAATCATAAATAAGGAAACTTTGTGTCACAACATCCTCGGTAAAATTCCCACCAAATAAACAAATGATCTTTTACTCCTCACATAGCCTTTGGGCAGATCATCGAGGGGAACCCAATATCACATAAGCCTAAATATAATTCTTGCTCAAAATAGCATTAGCTAGGAATCACAACATCAATCAAACCAAGTATTATGAATATCCATCAATCAACATCAATGCAATCACACAAGCATAAAAGGTGCCCATTGGACGCACAAATCAAACAATGTGACGCACAAATCAAACAATGTGACGCAAGGCATCAAGGTATCTCGAATACTCGCTATCATAACTCATTTAAATCAGGTGAGGTCGTCCCTTCATTCGCTACTACCTCACTCATTCTCTCATCTAGAACTTTATGAGAGAGATTATTAGTATTTTACACCTATTAGTTCGTTCAACCTCTCTATTTTAGTCATTTAACATGTAAGGGCATTTTCGACATTTTCACCATATATAGTGGTGTCCTAAATGTCTTAAGCTCTTACAACAATTACTATTACTACTACACAGTTGGTATATTATTTGTTAGTTTTATACTTGACTCGATGTTTATTAATCGTAGCGACTCTTTGGTCAATCACAACACATATTCGCATGGTACATCATCTCACTTGGAGGCATAATCCTTTACAATGATCCTTCTCTTACAATTGTTCGATACACGCTCGATTAGAGGGGTACTTGGAATTATTATACACTAAATGTATTATGGACATAAACCACTCCTAAGAGTTTTCTAGTCAGTTTTAACCATTTAAGCCTTTCACATGCTAAATCCCACTATCACGTGTCGTCTTTCACTCTTACAGACCTAAAAGAAGTTAAATCTAGCAACCTAAAATAAGTAGCATCGATACCATAAATATATATCGATACTCCCCTATCAAGTATCGATATTGCGACTTCAGCATTGTTACCCAAAACAACTTTGAAGTTGCCAAAAATCACCCCAGTATAGGTATTGCAATTCCAATAATTATATTGTAATACCAGTACTAGTATTCTGATTCTAGTATTAGTATACAGTATCGTTACTATAATTCTAATATTGATATTGTTTATATAGTCAATACTCAAACCCAAAAATGTCTCCTTTAAGCTTGAGAAACCCTAAAAATTTCTTAAAACCCTACTTTGACCCCAAATTATGTTCTAAAGTTCAGGGAAGTTACTTAAGGTTGTTTAGAACTATAAAAACACCATCTTTACACCAAAATTATTGTCTAAGCATGAATCAAGCAAAACCCCTCAATATGCTCAAATACTCAAATTACCGAAGGCATCACATTTAGGAAAGCTATAACATAAGGAATGATTAAAAATACATTACCATTATTAGAGAATTCGAAATGAAGCTCTTTAGCTCAAGGCTACACTCATCTTCCTCTATTTTAACCTGGGAAGCTTTATATTCATTTCTCTATCCACAAAAGTAAAGAAAGGATTTTTCTTAACATAAATGGTTGTAGGACGCTTAAGGTATGATTAAAAGTTGATAAAGACATGGAAGGAATCCTTACCACCCACATGATCTTGAAGCCTAACTGAGAAGAAGGAGAGGAAAAGAAGAAGAAAAAAGAGAAATAACATAATGAAAAGTGGCTACTAGCATTTGCCTATGTCACACGCGTCCAAGGCAAAAAGAGTATCTAAAAATTAGTCTTGTTTTTAATAATGGTCTATTTACAATTTTGGTCCCTATTTTGGCTTTTATACAAAAATCCCCTTTTGTGGCCATTACCCAATTTACATATAATTAAGCTTACACTCAGTCCAACGACTTCTTAATGGACCATTGAGTTCCTCTAAAACCCACTCGGGCTGACTCGAAACTACTAACCCGAAATTCATGATGTTACAATATCGAGGACTGCTGCCAGCTAAGGAACTCAATATACCAAGCTTGACCATGGTGCTAGATGCAAAATGGTTAGTCAAAGCACTAAATGGAGAGATATTAAAAGGCATCCCTCATACACACTAGTTAGAGATTGTGAAAGATTGATGCATGGAGGTTGAGTGAAGAAAATATGTCACATGTCTTGAAGGAAAGAAATGCGTGGACCACCTCGCAAATCTAGCATTCGAATATTTAAAAATTTAGTTATCTTAGAGGAACCACCAATAACTCTACAGCACTTACTTAGCAATGATGCTAGGGGACTGGCAGTGATAAGAATTTAGGTTGCTAGTTTAGTTTATTCCATCTTTGTAAAAAAATACTATAAAGCATCCTAGGTTTTATTATTTTTTATTTTTACATTTGATACGTTTTTCTCTACTTTTATGGCACATAGTTTTTAGTTTGATCTCAATTTTTTATTTTATTTTTTAGAGTGTTGCGAATTTGAGTTTTGTGATTTTCATTATAGGGGATTTGAAGAATGATTTGGAGGGACTAAACTTGGGGGTGAGGAGGAGGAAGCCCTCTCACTAGATCAGACAAACGTTGAACCTTTCTATCATTTGATAATTGTTTCGTGGGAAGTTTCTCACGGTGAGTGAATGAATTTCAGGTGATGCAAACAGCGTTGGAGAATATTTGGCATTTGATTGGAAGTATTTCCCTCATTAATTTGGGTCTCTATTTATTTTGCTTATGTGATGAAAATACGTAAATTAGATTGAAATCGAGACCCTTAGTATTTTAGTTCACACTTGCTAGTGCTACATTGTTTGACTAAGGCTGAGGATCCTATGGGAATGGCCCTTTAGACAGTGGTCTTCTAGTGTATTTACTGATCTATTAATGGGATTTATATTTGTGCAGGTTGCAAATAGTTGGGCAACTTCTTGGCATGTTTATTGATTGCGATGACGCGGTCGTTTCACTTGGTTAGAAGGGAAGTACCAAAATAGAGTAGAAGTTGATGTTTGGAAGCCATTGAAGTGTAAGAAAAAAACTAGCACTACCTAACGATCACTTGTCTATGCAACTTCTCAGTATGAAAAGTTAAAGTTGTTTCGTTTTGTTTTCAGTACGAAAATTAGTACTACATTCTAGATATAGTGTGTTGGAGAATAAGATCGTATATTGTTTCTATATGATCTCATTAATCGTAATATATATATATATATATATATCTAAACACTATACCATTAAGCCAATAACATAAAATGTGACATCTTATTAAATTAAATATAAATATATCTTTTTGAAATGACTCGAGTCTAAACTAACGTGCATGCACAAACTAATGCTACTTAAATTCGGATATCAAGGAAGAACAAAATTTTCTTAATTGTTTAGATCACTCCAAAGGTTAAAAAAATTAATTTACTTTTTGGAATAGAGTAATTATTTCCACACAATTACATGATATAAAAGTATATAATAATGTTAGTTGTATCCATAATTATTTACATACTTTAACGGAAAAAAAACAATATCACATGTATTAATGATATATAAAAATTAATTATTTTATACAATTTCATCATATGAAAATTTGAATAAAATATATTTTTTGATTAAGCTAAGGTAAATATAAAATAGTATTTGTTCTAAATACTCTCAGTTAATAATAAACACTTAATCAGCTTGATGCAATCGCACCTCTAGGATAATAACAATTACTTTAACCCATTAAGTAAATTGATTCTTGCGAAAAAATATATATTAAATACGCATCCCTAAAAATGAAATGAGTTAAATGCAAATATAAAATTTACAATATTAGTTAAGTTAAATAGATTAATTTTAGCCGAAAGTGTTAGCTCAATAGACACATTTTAATAGCTATGTTTCAATTTTAATGTAACTATAAAAAATAAAAATTTATCAAAACAAATAAATATGCAAATTTAATTTAAAATATCAAAATTTTTATTCCAAGTGCAGTTCCCACACTATAGGTTGATATATAATCTTTGATCGAAATAAAACTTAAACCACATGATATTGAAACGATCGAACAAAACTTAAACCACGTGATATTGAAACTATCGAACAAAACTTAAACTACTTGACATCGAAGTGATCAAAACTGGTACGTCTTATTCGATATAATATCGACATCCATGGAAGATAAAGTTAACATAGATCAAAATCAAGGCTAGCTTGCTTAACTGGTTAGTCACATTTAATATCTATAATCAAATGAAGGGCAGCAAAGCAAAATGCACTACGATAAAATCAGCTCGCCTTAGCACGATGTAGTTTAAATAAGTGATACTTACTGGCATCCACTAAAAATTTGCCCCCATCATATATTTCTTTCCAAAAAAAAATTAGTCCTGCTTTATGAGACTACAACAGAAAGATACGAAATTCGGACTTTGCAAGAGAATTTAACATCTATCGCGTTCTCATTGCTCATTATCAATATAACCGATATAAGAATCGAGTTCAAGAGCATACCAAACATACTCTACCATGGTTGTTTCCTGTTAGAACTTCTCATTTTCTTCACTGGATTCGGCAGGTAGTTTTCCGGGACTGTGACCACCCATTTTCCCAAACGGGCTAATGGCGGATAAGCCTTTGAAGCTGCCGCTTCCTTCGGTCATATTGAACTTTCTAGATTAGTAGGCTTAGAGGGACTGAACTCCGCTCCTGTATCAATGTTGGTGATCATTTCACTACTCAGTCTTAGAGGACTAGCATCGGCTTGATTTGTGATTGTCGGTTTTGGCAACGACTAGTTGGGTGATGCTGCTACGGCAGAATGGGCAAAGTAGGACTAAGGAGATGCTGTCAGCGGTTGGGCTTCTTGTGCAGCATAGGGCTAAGATGCAAGGAGCGCACATCTGGTGACGCATTGTCTGATCTCTATCGTGCATAACCGGTCAAAGCATATGCAGCTACATCCATGTCGCTCGCCTGTTCGAGAAGATTTTCACTGGTGGATTAAAAGCCACATTTGTATTATAAACGAATATTAACTCTTTATCCCGGAAACACTACTAGTGATAATATGGGATTTAGCTTTTAAGAACGTTTGCATATAAAGAATAAAAAAAATAAGTCGTAGTTTCGTAGGCAATATTACCTCAGAGGCAGCATCGTCAGCTTTGACCTCGTACAGTAAATCAGGTGGAAGTTCATGGATCGTATCCTTCAAAATGGCTCTCTCCTCTCTCTGTTAGCTTCCATTAAGGCCTTCTCCAAAAGTTCTTTTGCGTCCGGATTAGCTCACTTATGAACCTTAAGGCAATGGCCAATCAAGAGGCTCTGCGGATGCAGGATCCAATAAAGCACGCATGCTTCGTGTTTGTGCTTCATAGCAATCAAATATGGTATTCTCCTGCAGAATACAAAGTGTTGGACAATCACATGCCAGGAATTTTAGTTCCATTTCGCTTGCAATCACTACCCGCAAAATTAAATGAAAAATAAATCGAATTTCCAGATTTTAGGATGTATGTGCATCTCATCTGTGCTATGGATTGAGAGTTTTTATTTGTGGTCTAAAACATCGAGCATAATGCAGGCTTTTTACTAAATCATATAGCTTTGCATAATGAAAGATACCAAAGGAGCCAAGAATCACGAAAAATTTACCCATATGAATGTGCTCCCAGGGTAGCTGCAAAGTAACAAGAAATCAATCAAAATTTCACACTTGAAAAACAATCAAAACATAAAAAACCACCAAAGATAATCACCCATTTCCACCGGTTGAAGCACAAACAAGAGCCTCATTATCTAAGAGGGCATGAACACAATTGGACCATCCCTCGCGAGCTGCCAAATGCAGAGGTGTAGCTCCACTTTCATCTCGTATGTTAACGAATCAGGCAAAGCCCCTAAGAAATTCACAAGGACACCGATTTCAATCAATCAGAGAATAACCACATTTTTAAGTTCATCAATTTGACCAGTTTTTGTTCTAAGAAAGGGACCAAGAATCTGCAAGGGGACTGCTATGGGCTGCCGAAAGAAGAGCTTGAAGGCAATCGAAATGACCATAGTAAGCAGCATAATGTAAGCAAGTTCTTCCTTTAAGTGAATCAAACATCAAAACCTGATTAAAACATTGATATGATCAGTTTCTAGGCAGAACACAAATGGGTAAACAGTTTCAGACAAAAAAAAGAACATGACATACATATGATCCACTCTGGATAAGCCTTTTCACACACTCGGTTTCCCATGCATTGCAGCCAACATCAATGGGGTCTGAACAGATCATCAAAAGAAATCAAAAGAGAACCAATCAGAGAACATGCAAAGTAAAAAAAAAAAAACCCCACAATCAGTACCTGTCTATAACGATTCAAGATGTCTGAATTCGGATGTCGATCTAAAAAAAATGAAAGAATCTGCAGCAAATGATCAAACCAAACGCCAAAAACAAATGAATCCCAGAAAGAAGCCATCAACATTGTCCCCAAATGAAAATCCCAAAATCGATTACGAACAAAAAAAAATCAAAACCCACCTCGATCTGGCCATGGATGGCTGCCACATGAAGAACAGACAACTTTCCATAGAGTGGCGCTTTTCAAGGCACTTGGGTCTGTTTCAACCATTGCCTTAACCATTTCCATGTCACCTGTCTGAACAGCACTGAGCAAAGCAGTCTCGTGGTTTTCTATGCAGCTCAGCTTTTGACCCATCACCAGAGAACAGTGTACCTCACGCGCCACCGGTGGGGGGGGTGATGATGATAGTAGTGGGAAGCGAGAGTTTGTGAAAGTGAAATAGGCTTATAATCTATCTCATTTGTACTATTTAACTACATAGTACAGACCGTGGAGCTGATGCCTCGTAGTTTGGTCCGAGATTTCAGGCCATTTACCAAATTTCATTTCGGACATTTTAGGATTCTTGTGTTGATATTGATCTTTAACATCGAACGATGCCTTAAAATCATGATTTGTGTTAATTTTCAAACAGTTTAATTCACCCTCCATAACCGAAAGAGAGATTATGCCTCTTTTTTATGCTTTTAGTTGTAGCTTTTGACATATTTCTTCATTGTCCACCGTCCTTGATATCAGCAGCATCCACTTCAACCTTTTACTTTTTTTTTTGGTCTTTAGTGTCAATTAATTGCAGCTCAAAAGAAGGAAACAAAAGAGAACATTATGTATGTTCATGTGCATGCTTTGCTACATGGATTAATTTCATTAATATTAATTAATTCTTTTGAAAAAACTATTTTAACTTTGGAGTCAAATTTAGACCATCAAAGGAATCTCTTTAACATTTTTATTATTATTTTTCAAGTAAAGTATTAGGTGGCGTTTAGTTCACTGGAATGTTTTTGAGGGAATTGGAATATGTCAGGAATTGGAATCCAATTTCATATTATGTTTGGTTGGCAGAAAATTGAATTGGAATCTAATTTCATATCATGTTTGGTTCGCAGATGTCAGATGAATTTGATTTCAGTAATGTAAAATGACAGGATTACCCTTCTTCTTTTTGCTTAATTTTCGTTTGTGTATAAATTGCATGTAGCAATATTATAAAAATTAAAAAAAAAATTTTTTGATTGATTATTCATTTCAATAAATTATAAAAATCATACTAATAAACATCATAAGTTAAAATCGTCCCAATTAGGCCTGTAAACGAACCGAACGCACACGAACGGAGGTATGTTCATGTTCGTTCATTTAATAAATAAACGAACACGAACATAAACGAACAATTTTTTTTTGTTCATGTTCGTTTATTAAGGAATATAACTTGTTCATGTTCGTTCATTTAATAAATAAATGAACATAAACGAACACTAAAATAAACGAACACGAACATAAATGAACACGAACATAAACGTTGGAGACCCTACAAACTATTGTTCTTTCATGAAAAATAGACAATGCAAAAACATACATAAATCATAAATAAGCCATATGAACATAATAAAGTCTTAAAGTTAATTTGTTCAACAAAATAATCTTCTTGAAATCCAAACAACTTCAATAATATTCGTAACATATTCAACTTGCATTCATGATCAGTCGTTTCATCATCCATCCTTATCAGAAAAACAAATAAAATTATATTAATTAAAGGAGTTATAACAAAAGATGAAAAATACTAAATTAGCGAGGTTATACCAATTCATTCATCCTCATTTTCAAGGAAGCTCAACATGTATGATATCTTCGTTTTGCTACAACAAATCAAAAAACTAAAAATATTAGTCATTGTAAAACCAAATTCAATAAAACTTAAAACATAAAAATACATTATTTTATTTTTCTCCAACCCATAGTATTGACGATACCAATCAGCTCCCAAACAAGCATATCTACCATCTTAGTTCCTAAAGAGGATATATACGGATCAATAACCCTCCCCAACACTGAAAGTAGATTCAGAAGCAACAGTAGTGACCGGAATTGTCAATATCAACAACCATTTTTGACAAAATGCTAAATTTAAGATTGTTCTCCTTCCACCATCCCAAGGCATCAAAATATACACCAGGCTCACCAATTAAAACTCCTTCCTCCAAATAAGTGTCCAATTCTGACTTGACAAATGTAAAAGTATCGACACTTCTAATATGTTGGTCATTTTTAGATGTGTCAGTTTTAATACCTTTACTAAACCGACTGAATAAGGAGCTAACACTACTTTTAGAGTACCTCAGTAGTGAAGTAGAGCAGATAACAGGAATAGCAAGTCCCTTTTGAATAGGGAGACAACGGACCTCAACCAGAAACCGGTACAGTGGAAATATAAAAGATAACAACCCGAATATTACAAAATAATATTTAATTGAAATTGGAGGTTAAGGTGAAAATTGGTAAATGTTGGTGACTAAATCAAAATTTATGAGAGCTTATAGGCCATTTTAGAAGTGAAGGAAATCCAGGACCAAGCCTTGAATTTACCCTAAAAACTGTCGGCAGCTTTGATTATAAGCGTACATTTGGGTTGATTTTCAGAACCAAAATGCTCCCATTTTCCTTTCCCATACGCAGTTTCCAACTCCGATTCCGATGCCGTCCAAATTCCGATCATCGTTTTAAAACCACCGTTGTGTCATCATCGAGCGAGGAACAAACCTTCAAATTAATTGAAGCGAAACGCGACCAAACGTCGGGAATTTCCAGTCAAAGTAGCGACGGTTTTGTTAGCTCTATCGCCGAGGAAATCTTAAATTCACCGTGATCGTTGCTCCGTTTACGACACCTCCCGCACCATCGTGTTCCTTGTGCCGTTCCGAGTTCACCGGTGTCAACCTTGTCCGCCGTAGACGGCGGCGCGTGAGGAGGTGTGCAGTCAAAGATTCGACCGATTTGAAATTGAGCTCTCCGCCGTTCAAAAATTTGAACCGATCGTTGTAAGTATCTTGAAATCGCTCAAATAATTTTTAGAAATTTTTCCGGGATTTTTAGGGCCCCGGAGGACGCCTCACGCGCCACACGCGCCGGCAGGGCGAGTGGCTGCTGGAAACCGGTTAACCGGTTTTCAACCGGGTTATGACCGGTTTCAACGGGTTCGAACCGTTTGACCGGTCTGAACCGGTTTGACCCGACCCGGTTGACCGACCCGACCCAACCGTTGACCCGACCCGACCGTTGACCCGACCCGACCGTTGACCGTTGACCGTTGACTTTCTTTGACCAAAACTTAAATGGCTTTGACCGAGCATTAAACGACCGTTAATCTTTTCCGAGTATACCTATCCTGATAGTTTTCGACGTGCCGAATCCGTTTCCGTGGTTTTGTCAAATTCGAATCCGAAGGTCTCCAAATCTACGGTCAAAGTGGTTGACTTTGACTTTGACAAGATTTTGAATTTTCGAAAAGTCATACTTTATGTTTTTCGACGCCCTGATTCCGATTCCGTAATCCGTTTGGCCAAATTCAGACTCGAAATACCTCAAATTGATAGTCAAACCCGAAAAAAGTTATATACTTAAGAAGTTTACCTTTGAACAATTAAATAGGATTTGGGACTGATAAATATATGTTTGAAGGTACAGAGACTCTCCGGATATTCGACAGCTCGACCCAGCTCTTCTAGATCAGTTAAACCACGTGTACCAGTATTCACCCGTTCGAAAACTGTAGCAGAGCGTGGTGAAACCAGCAATCAGTAGATTTGTTATTTGAATCTATTGTCGAGGTGTGTTCCCTACTTATTATGAACTGTTTTATTGGTTTTAATATGGTACACCGAATTCATTGGTTTTGTTTTATTGATGCACCAATTTAATGTGACAATTTATGGATTATGGCTGCTATCTAATTTTTGTTTTGAACTGGTATATGATTACCATGTTTTTGGATTTATGGAATTTGTGTCACGGTGCAATTGAATTTTGGAATTGAATTACGATGGAATAGCTCTGATCAAGCTAACTGGGCCTAATGTGACTCTTGAGGGCCCAAGATGTTTCATTAGGTCGGCTTTCCTTTGCTGTGTGCTTAGGGTAAGCTATATGGACTTATTGACTTGGGCTTAAGGATACAAGCTCAGAGCCTATCCTTAAGTCGGCTTTCTTTTGCTATGTGTATAAAGTAGCTATATGAAAAATAATTTTGAGAACTACTGATGGTGTACCGGAAAAGGGTTTAAACTATGATTTTCAAAAAGTTAAACTCTTTTACGAATTTGTGAGATTACTGTACTATGATTGTACCTATTGTGATTTTATTGAAATGTTGGGACACACTGAGCCTAGCTCACCTTTTGAAAATGGTTTCCCCTTTCAGATACTGTGGTTAGATACCTTGGTTCGAGCACTTGGAGGATCAACATATCTCTTGAAGTAAATCAGATTGTAATTTATCTGGCAAGTGACTTTATTTTGGTGACATGGACCTTTTAAAATATCGGATTTATAATGATAACTCTTTGTAATACTGCGGTTTATTGTGATTGAATTTGAAGACATGTTTAATTAAATTATTATTTATGGTACTATATTTACAGTTGGATTTTGATAGTATAATTTGTTTATAATTTCAGGTTATTTAATGTGATTTTATATTGATGAAAACAGTTTCGAAAAATGTATTTAATAATCATAATGTGATCCACTAAACTTAGTCGAAACGTATAGGCCGGGTCTAGGGGGTTACATTATTGGTATCAGAGCTTTGGTTTTAAACCCTCGGACTGTGTATGAGTCCACATTGAAAATACAGTTTGAATATTTTACAAACGAGTTACTAAGGCCATGTCACAAAGTTATTAAGATTTAACTATGTTTGAGACTCCAAGTGCTTATCTAACCCTAAGTTTATCTGCTGTAGTAAACTTGAGATCCATCAAAATGAGTGCTAGACGTGGTCGTCGAACTAGCCGTGGACGAGGTCGAGTGGCTAGATTCGTAGATCCGATCGATGAGATACGGGTAGATCCCCCACCTCCGATAGGTGATCATGCTCCTACGACCCCAACGGATCTCCTGCCGCTGGTATTGGCATGACTACACCGATAATAGGAGCGCCCGATATTGAGTCAGAGTCTACCAGAGTTGTTTGGATGAGAATTTGGTAGACAATTTCTGCAGTTAATACAGGGAGCAGTCAGAGCTACTGGTGTTGTAGCTGAGGTTCCTATTCGCAAACTTTGATTGCCAATGGAGTTAGAACTTTTGGGGGACAAATAGGTGGAGCTCCTATGAAGCTGAGGATTGGCTCCAGGATACAGAGAGACGCATGGATCAGTTGGGTTGGACTCAACTAAGAGATATCAGGGTTGCTGTGGCGATGTTAGATGGCAATGCCTACACTTGGTGGGAGTCAGTGACCAGTAGGTTTCCTACCGATCGTTTGACCTGGAATTTCTTTAAGGATCGCTTTCGGAGCCGTTTTCTGGGAGAGCGCTACTTAGCTCAGAGACAACAGTTTCAAGATCTGGTTCAGGGAGACATGACTGTTTCTGAATATGAGATCGAGTTCCTGAAGTTGCTGAAGTATGGATTCAGTATGGTACCTACGAGAGAGAGATCGATATCGTAAATTGCCCTTGGATCATATACGAGGCGTAGGCAAGTTGTAACCCATCAGGATGAGATATTTGATGTGCTGGTGGGCAGAGCCAAAGATGCGGAAGAGGTGGAGGTTTTAGCTTCTGGTAGAGAGCGTGTTGATCAAGATCGATCTAAGAAATTTTCAGGCCCGATGGAGTCATCAGCACAGTCCGGAAAGAGGACTCGTACTTCAGCCCTCAGAGAAACAATACACGTTTCAGGCCTGCAGCATCCTCACCTTTAGCTGTCAGTCGAGGCGGTCCTCGCGTATTATAATGGGCCCATTTGTGAGTATTGTGGTAAACAGCACTCAGGAGAGTGTCGTAAGAAGATGATTTTTGCTATCAGTGTGGATCTAGTGGTCATTATCGGAGGGATTGTCCTCAGTTAGTTCGTTGAGCAGACCATACCCAAACTCCTGTGCGTTCGCAGACTACAGTACAGACCCCAATTAGAGACATAGTCAATGAAAGACTCGAGGATCATCGTCCATGACAGACAGTAGAGCCCGACCTCAGCAAAATAGAGGGCCAACAGCTTCTGAGGCTAGACAGCCAGCTTTAGTTTATGCAACTAGACGTCGTGATGACAGAGATGAGCCTGAGGTTATTGCAGGTACATTTACTATTTATTCTACCCCATACTTTGCATTATTGGACAATGGCTCCACTCATTCCTATGTATCGAGCTCAGTATCTCGAAACCTTCAGATTCTGATCGAGAACACTGAAAATACTGTTACAGTTACAAGTCAGTAGGACAAGGTATTAGTGAATAAAGTATTTCGGCGTTGTCCTCTCGAGGTTCAGGGAGAAATTTTTCTCGCTGATCTTATGGAACTTCCTTTAGGGGAGTTCGATCTAATTCTGGAATGGATTGGTTGAATAAACACAAGGTAAAGCTGGATTGCGAATACAAGCGGGCTACTCTGAAGACTTCAGATGGTCGGACTGTTGTGTTAATTGTGAACGACGTGGTTATCTCTCCAATAGTTTCAGCGATGGAAATTGATCATATGATCCGGAAGGATATGAGACCTTCATTGCTTGTATTTGAACACCAAAGGTGCATTGTCCACAATCGAGGAGATTCGTACAGTTAGCGAGTTTCCTGATGTTTTTCCGGAGGAGTTGCCTGGGTTACCTCCTGATAGAGAGGTAGAGTTCGAGATTGAGACTTATCCGGGATCTTCACCTATTTCTATGGCACCTTATCGTATGGCTCCAAAGGAAACTTAAGAGTTGAAAGTCCAATTGCAAGAATTATTCGATCGAGGATTTATCCGACATAGTAATTCACCATGGGGAGCTCTAGTTATATTCGTGAAAAAGAAGGATGGGTCGCTAAGATTATGTATTGACTATCGGAAATTGAACAAGATGACGGTCAAGAATAAATACCCATTACCCAGGATTGATGACTTTTGATCAATTGTGAGGAGCTACTGTATTCTCTAAGATTGATCTTTGTTCGGGGTATTATCAATTGAAAGTTAAAGGATCTGATGTTGCAAAAACAGCCATTCGCACTAGATATGGTCATTATGAATTTTTAGTGATGCCTTTTGGTTTGACGAACGCTCCAGCTTTTATGGATTTGATGAATCGGGTGTTCCGACCATATTTGGATCAATTTGTGGTGGTCTTCATTGACGATATTCTGATCTATTCTCGTACTGAGGCAGAGCATGACGAGCATTTGAAGATCGTTCTGCGGACTTTGAGAGAGCATCGTCTATATGCCAAACTAAGCAAGTGTGAATTTTGGCTTCAAGAAGTGTCATTTCTGGGGCATATTATTCTGCGCGAGGTGTTCAGGTGAATCCCAGCAAGATAGAGGCTATTATGAATTGAAACGACCAAAGAACGTATCTGAAATCCGCAGTTCTTGGGCTTGGCTAGTTATTATCGACGTTTTGTTGAGGGCTTCTCGATCATTGCTTCTCCTTTGACAAATTTGTTAAGGAAGAATGTGCTGTTTGACTGGGGCGAGGCACAACAGGAGAGCTTTGAGAAATTAAAGGCGGTTTTGACTCAAGCACCGGTGTTGATTCACCAGAGTCCGGGAAGGATTTTACAGTGTATAGTGATGCTTCACTCAGGACTTGTTGTTTTAATGCAGGAAAGTAAGGTGGTGGCTTATGATCCCGTCAGCTGCGGCCGCATGAGAGTAACTATCCTACTCATGATTTAGAGTTGGCAGCAGTAATTTTTTCCTTGAAGATTTGGAGACACTATCTTTATGGAGAGAAGTGTTACATTTTCACATATCATAAGAGCTTAAAGTATCTTATGACCCAGAAGGAACTTAATTTGAGACAGCGTCGCTGGTTAGAGCTTCTAAAGGATTATGATGCGTGATTGATTACCACCCTGGTAAAGCTAACATTGTAGCAGATGCTTTGAGTCGAAAGACGTATCGGAGTTGAGGTCTTAATGGCCAAGATGAAGTTATGACGATGGCACTTTGTTAGCAAATTGCAAGTTAAGCCGACCTTGGTTGATGATATCAAAGCTAAGCAGCCCCTTGATAGCTCCTTGCTTTCCATCTTTGAGCAAGTAGAGCAGGGGACAAACTCAGATTACGCAATTGATCAGGATGAAGTTTTATGCTTTAAAGGTAGATATTGTGTGCTTGATGATGCTGAGTTGAGGCAGACTATCCTTACTGAGGCTCATAGTAGTCCATATGCTATGCACCCCGGAGGAGATAAGATGTACCGAAATTTGAGAGAGAGGTATTATTGGATTGGTATGAAGAAAGACATATCTGACTTTGTGGCTAGGTGTTTGACTTGTCAGCAAGTTAAGGCAGAACATCAACATCCATCAGGTTTGTAATAGCCTATCAAGATTCCTGAATGGAAATGGGAGCGTATTATGGATTTGTTACTGGCTTGTCTATGACTCCTCGAAAAAAGATTCAGTTTGGGTGATTGTTGACAGACTTACAAAGTCATCTCACTTCATTCCTGTGCGAGTAAATTATACTTGGATAAGCTGGCAAGATTGTATATTTCAGAGATTGTCAGATTGCATGGTGTTCCATTGTCTATTATTTCTGATCGAGATCCGAGATTTACTTCGAGATTTTGGAAGGCGGTTACATACGGCTTTGGGAACAAGATTGGATTATAGTACATCCTTTCATCCACAAACTGATGGTCAATCTGAGAGAGTAATTCAGATTCTGGAGGATATGTTGCGGGGTTGCGTAATCGATTTCATGTAGTTGGGAGAACTTTTTCCGTTGGCTGAATTTGCTTACAATAACAGTTATCAGACCAGCATCGTATGGCACCCTATGAAGCGCTCTATGGGCGTAAATGTCGCACTCCGATCTGTTGGACTGAGTTGCGTGATAGGAAAACGTTGGGACCTGAGTTAGTACGAGAGACGGAGGATACAGTCAGATTAATCCGTGACTGTCTGAAAGAGGCATTTGATAGGCAGAAATCTTATGCAGATCAAAGAAGGAAGGATATACAGTTTGAAGTGGGAGATCGGGTCTTTTTGAAAGTTTTCCTGGAAGAAAGTATTGAGATTCGGGCGTAAGGGTAAATTGAGTCCAAGATTATTGGACCATTTCGTATCTTGAAGAGGGTAGGACCTGTGCATATCAGCTTGAGTTGCCTTCTGAGCTAATTCGTATTCATGATGTCTTTCATGTATCAATGTTGAGGAGATACCGTCCAGATCCAGGTCACATTATTCAGGTTGAAGAAGTAGAGTTGAGACCTGATTTGTCATAGAAGAGGAGCCCATTCAGATCTTGGAGAGAGATGAACGAGTTCTTCGGAATAGACGAATTCCAATGGTCAAAGTTCAGTGGAGTAATCGAGGCCCTTCGAAGCTACTTGGGAGACATTGGAGTCAATGGAGGCTCAGTTTCCTCAACTATTCTCATAAGGTAAATTTCGAGGACGAAATTTCTTGCAGAGGGGGAGAATTGTAACAACCCGAATATTACAAAATAATATTTAATTGAAATTGGAGGTTAATGGTGAAAATTGGTAAATTGTGGTGACTAAATCAAATTTATGAGAGTTTATAGGCCATTTTAGAAGTGAAGGAAATCAAGGACCAAGCCTTGAATTTACCCTAAAACTGTCGGCAGCTTTGATTATAAGCGTACATTTGGTTCTGATTTTCAGAACCAAAATGCTCCCAATTTTCCTTTCCATACGCAGTTTCCAACTCCGATTCCGATGCTGTCCAAATTCCGATCATCGTTTTAAAACCACCGTGTGTTCATCATCGAGCGAGGGAAAAAACCCTTCAAATTAATGAAGCGAAACGCGACCAAACATCGGGAATTTCCAGTCAAAGTAGCGACGGTTTTGTTAGCTCTATCGCCGAGGAAATCTTAAATTCACCGCTGATCGTTGCTCCGTTTACGACACCCCGCACCATGTTCCTTGTGCCGTTCCGAGTTCACCGGTGTCAACCTTGTCCGCCGTAGACGACGGCGCGTGAGGAGGTGGTGCAGTCAAAGATTCGGCCGATTGAAATCGAGCTCTCCGCTGTCAAAAATTGAAACTGATCGTTGTAAGTATCTTGAAATCGCTCAAAATAATTTTTAGAAATTTTTCTGGGATTTTTAGGGCCCCGGAGGACGCCTCACGCGCCACACGCGCCGCTGCAGGGCGAGTGGCTGCTGGAAACCGGTTTAACCGGTTTGACCGGTTTCAGCTGGTTCGAACCGGTTTGACCGGTTTGACCCGACCCGACCGTTGACCCGACCCGACCCGACCGTTGACCCGACCCGACCGTTGACCGTTGACCGTTGACCGTTGACTTTCTTTGACCAAAACTTAAAATGGCTTTGACCGAGCATTAAACGACCGTTAATATTTTCCGAGTATACCTATCCTGATAGTTTTCGACGTGCCGAATCCATTTCCGTGGTCCGTTTTGTCAAATTCGAATCCGAAGGTCTCCAAATCTACGGTCAAATTGGTTGACTTTGACTTTGACCAAGATTTTGAATTTTCGAAAAGTCATACTTTATGTTTTTCGATGCCCTGATTCCGATTCCGCAATCCGTTTGGCCAAATTCAGACTCAAAATACCTCAAATTGATAGTCAAACCGAAAAATGCTATATACTTAAGAAGTTTAGCTTTGAACAATTAAATAGGATTTGGGACTGATAAATATTGTTTGAAGGTACAAGAGACTCTCCGATCGTTCAAACAGCTCGACCCAGCTCTTCTAGATCAGTTAAACCACGTGTACCAGTATTCACCCGTTCGAAAACTGTAGCAGAGCGTGGTGAAACCAGCAATCAGTAGATTTGTATTTGAATCTATTGTCGAGGTGTGTTCCCTACTTATTACTGAACTGTTTTATTGGTTTTAATATGTGGTACACCGAATCATTGGTTATTGTTTTATTGATGCACCAATTTAATGTGACAATTTATGGATTATGGCTGCTATCTAATTTTTTGAACTGGTATGATTACCATGTTTTTGGATTTATGGAATTTTTCACGGTGCAATTGAATTTTGGAATGAATTACGATGGAATAGCTCTGATCAAGCTAACTGGCCTAATGTGACTCTTGAGGGCCCCAAGATGTTTCATTAGGTCGGCTTTCCTTTGCTGTGTGCTTAGGGTAAGCTATATGGACTTATTGACTTGGGGCTTAAGGATACAAGCTTCAGAGCCTATCCTTAAGTCGGCTTTCTTTTTGCTATGTGCATAAAGTAAGCTATATGGAAAATAATTTTGGGAACTACTGATGGTGTACCAGAAAAGGGTTTAAACTATGATTTTCAAAAAGTTAAACTCTTTTACGAATTTGTGAGATTACGGACTATGATTTGTACCTATTGATTTTATGGAAATGTTGGGACACACTGAGCCTAGCTCACCTTTTGAAATGTTTCCCCTTTCAGATACTGTTGGTTAGATACCTTGGTTCGAGCACTTGGAGGATCAACATATCTCTTGAAGTAAATCAGATTGTAATGTTTTTATCTGGCAAGTTGACTTTATTTTGGTGACATGGACCTTATTTTAAAATATCGGATTTTATAATGATAACTCTTTTGCTAATACTGCTCGGTTTATTGTGATATTGAATTTGAAGACATGTTTTAAATTAAATTATTATTTATTGGTACTATATTTACGAGTTGGATTTTGATAGTATAATTTGTTTATAATTTCAGGTTATTTATAATGTGATTTTATATTGATGAAATAACAATTTCGAAAAATGTATTTAATAATCATAATGTGATCCACTAAACTTAGTCGAAACGCATAGGCCGGGTCTAAGGGGTTACACATCTGATCTAACAAGGATAGTTAAAAATAAAGAAAGGAAAACAAATCCAAGCATGAGAGAGAGTAAAGATGTAACCTTGATTTAACATGTCAAAAAAACGTTGAAACCCACAAAAAATCCCTAAATTCAGACCAATTTTTTTTTTCAAATTATTTACCTTATGAAATCACGTTCAAGATGCCAAGATGAAGGAAAAGAGATGAAGCTCTGTCGAATCGTTGCAGAAATGAAAATTGTGGAGAGTGGGGAGAGTGGAGAATCAAGAACGACTGAGTGACAGGCTGGAGAAGAGTTGAGAAAATATTGTTTTTTAGATTTAGAGTTTTTTTGTATTACCGCTTAATTGCTTATGGGTAACGACGTAAAATTGGGTTAATTATGGAGTTGATCATCAGAATATCAAATTAATTAATATTTTTAAGATACATATAAATTGGTTACCAAAATTGATTTAAGAATATTGGGTTAAACATAAATGAGCGCACATAAACGAACATAATTGAACGAACATAAATGAACATAACCGAACGTTCACGAACGTAAATGAACGAACGAGACCTATGTTCATGTTCGTTCATTTAATTAAACGAACACAAAATCTTGTTCATGTTCGTTTATTTAATAAATAAACGCACATAAACGAACTTCCCGCCGCACCGTTCATGAACGGTTCGCTGAACGTTCAGTTCATTTACAGGCCTAGTCCCAATTAGTGATGGCCATGGGTCGGGTTTTTGGTCCACCCGACCCGAGAACAAGGGAACCTCCATCTGAGACCCGACCTGACCAAAATAAAGTTTCACCCGACCCAACCCGAATATATGAATTAGAAACCCAAACCAGCCCGAAATAATAAAAAATTATTTTTATTCAATAAAAACAATGACTTAATTGAAAAAAAATATATATATATAGAGGGGTATTATTGTAATTATTCCTAAATATATAAGGTAAAATTATATATTTTTTGGGTCGGGTCGGGTATTTTCCACCCTAAACCTGAACCCTACCCGACCCGAATATCACACTTAAAAAAAATCGACCCTGTAATACCCCCAAAATTTAGATAATGACCAAAATGAAAATTTTGAAAGTTGATGGTCAAAGTAGAAATTGGGAAAAAGTTTTGGGAATTAAGTGATAATTTCCTAAAATGAATTTTATTCCATAAATAGATGGTTTACTCGATTTCAGATCGAATTGGAATTTTACAAAAATTGGAAGGATGTTATAAGATGGTTGGAAATATTATTTTAATATTTTAGATCAGAGAAATTTGGTTTGGAATTGTGCAATTTTTTAGATTTAATTAAAACAGTGGAATTTAGTGACTAAAACGCAATTTTGAAAATTCAAGGGGAATTTCAGAAATAAAAGTCAAAATAATTCATATTTGACTTTGTAATATGATAAGGATCTGATGGCATGGTTTTATGGTGAATATGAAGATTCATTAAGGGTAAAAATTGAATTTCCTATGGTGTTGAATAAACAATTCTATGATATATTATTAAGCATGTGTTAGATCTATTATAGCATTAGAATATCAAATATGGTGGAGCATCTTCAGCTTCTTCTTCATCCAAGACCGACACCCCCAAAGCTTGCAAGGTAGGTATTTTTTTTTGAATTTTGAAGCAGTCTTGTTGAGAATTAGATTTTGGTGATTAGGAAAAATATTCTACGTTCAATTTCTCTACGTTTTGACATGAATATACTAGGGTTCATGTTCAAGTTCATCTTGAGTTGATGAAGGGGATGTTGATTCTTGTGTTTTATGGGTTTTGAAGATTTAAGTGATTTTAAAGAACTGGTTGTAAGATTTGATGAAGAACCTAAGGATGAGGTTTAAGAAAACAGTTTAGATTTTTAGATTTACAGTGACTTCGAAAATTCACCAGAATTTATATAAAAATAATTTTGAGGTTAATTTTATATATTGTGTTCAGATATCGATCTAGTTTTGTTTAAAACAAATGGAGATCAATTTCAAGGTGTATACAAAAAGATATTAATTTTTAACCAAGGAAAGGTCAGAAAAATCGAACAGCAGATTCTGCAAAACAGATTCTGTTGATCAACTATGAAAATTCACCATAAATTGTACAGAATGAATTAGAAAGATTTCTTTATATGGATAGATTTTTATTCGAGTCTAGTTTTCAACGGAATAAACGGAATTAAATTCCAGTGTGTATATCAATACAGAATACTGATTCTTTAAAGGCAGAGCAAGTTGTCAGAATATGGAAATTTTAGAAAGTTTGGTGATTGTAATACAAATTTCAAATTGTTGGGAGTGTTTATTGTAATTATGCCTTTGTATGGGTACTTGGTTAATAATACTTTCAATACTGGAATTTTTTGTATTAAGAATCTAAGTGATAAAATGGTGAAGGACCATTTTGAGTAAATTGGAAAGTAGGTTCCAATGTTAAAAGGAATTAATAAGTACTGAATTATTTGGTGGAAATGAGTTTGAAGTATGTTATGGAATTATTTTGGGATATGTTTATGTTAGTACAATACTAACATATATATCATTATGAATTTGTGATTTATACAGATTATGTTGATTTGCGATCGAAGCAAACAAATATAAAAAGGCTTATTGTGGACAATAGTAAGGCACATATATTTTGAAAGATATAAAGTGTCAAGGTGAGTGCAATACATGCATAAAATTATACATGGATGTTTTATACATCATCAGGAAGACTTGCGATAAGTCGACCTTGTTTATATCAATAAGTCGACCTTGTTTATATCAACATGATATTATGTCATATTTTTATAAATTGACATGACATTGATATGTCACAATATGAAATTATAATGCATTGATTATGGAAAATGTTATATTTTACCATGAATGTTATTTCAGGTATGAACTGCCCAATGTTAAATTCTGATAATATACTTTGCCATGGATGGATCGAATAAAATAGACTATATGCCCAAGTAAGTCATTGAGTGACAGGGTATAGTTGGCATGTCATAGAGTATAGCAGCTGCAGGTTTATATTAGCACTATAGTGTGTAAGGACACTAAGTGCAGGTTTATGTCCGGATTAGCACTATAGCATAAGCTTAGTGTAGGTGGTGGGCACGACCTTATGTATATTGTCCGGATTAGCACTATGGCGTAAGCTTAGTGTAGGTTTAGCACTACGGTACATGTATTTTACTCGAATACACAGGGTCCTCAAGGTTTAATATTGGGCTATTGACTATGGATTATGATTTATGGTTTATTGGTTAATAAATGAGAAACTGGAAAAAAAGCTTACGAGCTTAAGCTTATGGAATAATGGCAAGTATATTGGTAAAATAAGCTTATGAACTTATGGACAAATGGTAAGTATGATGGTAAGATAAGCTTACGAGCTTATGGGATAAATGGTAAGTATTTGGTAAAATAAGCTTACGAGCTTATGGTTAATAAATGGTAAAATATTGAATATGTAAATAAATTGATTTTATGGCATTTTGAATTTGACATTGAAAATCATGCATGAAGTGTATTGCACTGTTTATTGTTTTAATTGTCTCACTAAGTATATACTTAGCGTGTGATATTTTCACGCGTAGGTAAAAAGTCAGTAATGGAATAAAGAGTTTAAAGCGTTATCAAAGATCGAGAAGTATATTTCAATATAAGTAACACATCCTAAGTTGTAATGTTAATTTTATTAATGGCATGTAATTATAAATGTTTTATTTGTTTTGTTAAACAAATTTGGAAATAAAATGTAATTTATATGTATTTTCGAAAGTTACTGTAGCATGAATAGTAATCATAAATTAGAGATTTTCCAGAATGATTTTGGGGTACCGATATCCCCTACAGGGAACCGATCCCCCACTGTTCATCACATTGTACACTATTCACTGTTCACGGGTACTATTCACTATTCATAAAAAAACTTTTGAATTAAATTTTTTATAATAAAATATAAATTATATGGAATGATATTTTTATAATATCAATTATCATTTTAAAGAGAATAAATTTTAAATCACGGTTTGAATTGAAAATGATTTTTGAAATTCGGGTGACATCTATAATCTGTATAGGTATAATTATATACGGGTTATGGGTGTTACATACCAGAACCGACCAAAATAAAGTTTCACCCGACCAAACCCGACCTGAATATATGAATTAGAAATCCGACCTGACCCGAAATAATAAAAAAATTATTTTTATTCAATAAAAATAATGACTTAATTGAAAAAAAAAATATAGAGAGGGGTATTATTGTAATTATTCCTAAAAATATAAGGTAAAATTATATATATATTCGGGTCGAGTATTTTTCACCCTAAACTCGAACTTGACCCGACCCGAATATCACACTTAAAAAAACCGACCCGACCAAAATAAAGTTTCACCCGACCCGACCCGAATATATGAATTAGAAACCTGACCCGACCCGAAATAATAAAAAAATATTTTTATTCAATATATGAATAAGTTATCAAAAGATTGATGAGGGTAGTATGGCTAAATTTCAATTCCCTCTAACAAGGGAATTGAATTCCATCATAGAATGGTTAGAATCCACTTTCCCTCATTTGATGGAAAGTTGAAGCCATGAAGGATTCCAATTCCCTTGGAAAACTTGAACCAAACATGGGAAAGTGGTGAAATTAGATTCCAATTTCCCCTAATTCCAAGGGATTCATGCGAACCAAACGACACCTTATATTCTTCCTCTAGTTAAGGCTTTATTATTTGATTTGCATTCAAAATGCAAATGAAACGGTCAATAATACTCATCAAGTGTAAAATTCTTCTTTCCTTTTCATAAGTAAAAAATTGTTTAAAAATTCAAGTAAAACATTAATTTAAAAGAAAATTCATTGAGTGGATTAAGTGATTAAAGGGAATATTGTTATTATTTGAAGTTTTGGGTTGGAGCAGTTGAATCTATATGGTGTGTATTTGTTATTAATAGTTAAGAAAGACTATAAACAAATAATAAATTGTAATTAAATCACATTATTAAAAAATATGAATTTAAAAGGAAGGTGTAAAAACAACAGAAGATTATCCACGAATAACGTCATTGTTGCATTTTCATTTGCAACCCCGTTAATAGCTTCGATGTTAACATAGTAGTTAAACAAGACATTTGTTGTGTAGAAACTATCAGTTCCAATCCTACTTATATTATCCTTTTACTTTAATGATAAGTTAAAATTCAATCCAAATCATCTAGTGGTTAGAGGTATATTTTACGTTTTATGTTAATGATAAAATAAGAATCCAATCTAAATGATTCAGTGATAAAGGGTATATTTTATGTTTTATGTAATTGACAAGTTAAGAATTTTTCGCGATCTTTAAAAATGATTTCTGTTTGCAGGTCATCGGTTCTCTCTTTGTTCAATGCTTCGACTGTCCATTTAACATCATATTCCACAATAACAGAGTCTGCTCCAAGGGTTTTCGCAATAGACATTCTTTGTCGTATTCTCTAAATTTCAGCCATAGAGCTAATAGATTTGCCAATATTGCAAGCGAAAGATCTGATTTTTTCGAGCTTCTTAGTAATATCATTGTGAATCTCAATTGTCCAGTTATTGTTGGGGGCGACTTTAACGTAGTTAGGTTTGCCTCGGAAAGAATTGGGGCTGCTCAGCAGAATACAGCGAGTAATTTGCTCGAAGATTTCATTTCTAGGTGGCAGTTGGTTGATGTCCCAGTTTTAGGCAACATTTTCAATTGGTTTAGGGGAGGTCCAAATGTGGCAGCAAGTAGATTGGATACGATTCTGATCTCTACCGACATTGCCTGTGTTTTCCCTGGGCTGATTCAGTTCAATCTTCCTTGAAGCTTATCGGATCACAACCCGGTTGTGCTTAAAGAAAGGAAGCAAAGGAAGCTCTTTAGGCCTTTTAAATGGTTCAACCATTGGGCTGACGATCCAATGCTGTTTGATCGTATTAGGTGTGTGTGGGAGTCAAATAGAGGAGCAAGCATTATGCAGTCTTTGTTGCTAACGAAGGGTGTGACTAAAGAAAGGGAGAGATCTTTGAGAGAATCCAATCCAGACTCTGCGGAAAAATTAGGGGAATTAATTGATGATTTAGAAAAAAAGGTGCATTTTGAATCCTAGTTTAGCTTCTGTTCAGTTAGAGCTTACTGCCATGAAGGTGCGTTTGTGGGTTGTTATGAGGAAGGAAGAAAGAGAGGGGCTTCAAAAGTCCAGACAAAGGTGGTTTAAGGAAGGGGATAGAAACACAGTTTTTTCATTTATCTGCTTCTAAAAGAGCAAAGGTAAATCAGATTTCTAAGCTGAAGGTTCACAATTCGGTCTTAGAGCATCAAATAAGGATTCAACAAGCCTTTGTGAGTCACTTTCGGGTTAATTATAATGATGTGAGATCTATTCCAGTTAAGAAATTGGATATTCCGCTTAAGAGATTGTGTTGCCTCTAGAAGGTACATTGAGATGCCTTTTTCGGAAGATGAGGTATGGTTCGTTATTAATTCGTCCGATGGTTCAAGAGCATCGGGCCCGGATGGGTTTAGTCTGGATTTTTTCAAAAAAATATGGCAGATTATTAAGGTTGATGTTATGCAGTTCATGACTGACTTTTTTTGGGGTAGAATTGATGATCTCTCTTTTAACAAATCTTTTATCGCTCTAATCCCAAAGAAAGGAGAGGTTATCTATCCGGAGGATTTCATACCATATCATTGGTGGGAAGCTTGTACAAAATTGTGTCCCGGGTTTTGGCAAAAAGAATGGCTAGTTGTCTTCATGAAGTGTTGGGGGAGAATCAATTTTCCTTTATCTCGGGTAAGCAGATTGCGGACTGCATCCTAATTGCTAACGAGGTCATTGATGATATTCTAAAAGAAAGAAAGAAGCAGTGATGTTTAAGGCAGATTTTTGTAAAGTGTATGACACGGTAGACTGACAATTTCTCAACCTGATTCTAAAGAAGATGGGTTTCGGTAAAAGATGGAGAAAATGGATTCACTTCTGTATTTCGACTCTGTCCATCGCTGTTCTAGTAAATGGCTGCCCTTCCAACAGTTTTTCCATCAAAAGGGACCTCAGGCAGGGTTGTCCGTTATCGCCGCTGCTCGTTAATGTAGTTGGGGAGGCACTTAGTGGTTTGTTAAAGAAAGCTACTGCATTTGGGTTGTGTGATGGTGTTGAAATTGGGGTTGGAAGGTCAGAAATTTTGCATATCCAATTTGCAGATGATCTACTTCTGTTTTCAGCGGCTAATGAAAGGAGTTTGAAGAATTTCAATCGTGTTCTCAAAATATTTGAGTTGGCAGCTGGTCTGAAATTAAACATTCAGAAGTCCAAGATTTATGGCATTAATGTGGATGAAAGCAATATCAGATTTTGGGCAGATTCTTTGCATTGTGGAAGCGCATCTTTGCCTACTATTTATTTGGGGCAACCAGTGTTGGACAAGGTTAAATCTCGTTTGCAGAGCTGGAAAGGCAAATTTTAATCTTTTGCGGGCAGACTTACTCTGGTTAGATCAATATTAAATAATTTACCAGTTTATTATATGTCATTATTCCCCATCCCCAAGTCCGTTGCAGACTCGATAAACAAATGTATAACTTCATTCATATGGAAGGGGAATTCGGATAGGGGTATTAATTGGCTTAAGTGGGAAACAGTTTGTGGACCAAAGTCTTATGGGGGTTTGGGTTTTTTAGATGTAAGTACTAGAAATAGAGCATTTCTTAATAAGTGGATTTGGCGGTTTGGTGTGGAGAATGACAGTCTTTGGAAAAGAATTATTTCTGCAAAGTATAATTACACTCATGATTCTCTTATTCCTAAAGTGGGTAACTATAGTAAGTCTTCTTGGGTGTGGCGTAATATCGTCAAGCCGTTAGTTTCCAATGAAGGAAATCTGTTTGCGGATTTAAAGTGCATTATGGGTAATGATGCTAAAATTGATTTATGGAATGATCATTGGACTGATATTTTTTCTTTGAAAGATTATTTCCCTAGAATTTTCAGATTGGCTAAAAACAATCTGGGAATATTATTGAGTTCGGGATTTGGGAGAACGGTGTATGGGTATGGAGGATAGAGTTGAGGAGAAATCTGTTTGTATGGCAAAATTCTCTTTGGTCGAATTTTCTGATGGTTCTTAACAAAGCTGTTTCTTCACATCCTACTCTAGATAGATTAACTTGGGAAGGATCTTCCGATGGTAGGTACACACCAAAGTCTTTTTGTTCGAAGGTGGCTACTGTAGGTAAAGTGGAAGACTTAATCTGGAAAGCTGTTTGGTGCAAATTCGTCCCTCCAAAAATTTCTAGTTTCGTTTGAAAGGCAATGTATCAAAGACTGCCAGTTTCTTCAGAGCTGGAAAAATGTGGTGTGCGTTGCAATGATAATTATAATTGTTCTTTCTGCAATACTGTTCCCGAAACTATAAATCATGTTCTTTGTCATTGAGATTGTGTCTGGAATGTTTGGAAAAAATGGTGTGCTGTGTGGAATATTAGTATTGTTTTTCCATTGAATGTGAAAGATTTGTTGCAGGTGTGGATTTCCCAGGGGTTTAGAAAGAAATTTTGTGCATTATGGATTATCGGGTTCTTCGGGTTGATCTGGCAAATATGGCTGTTCAGAAACAAAATTAGGTTTGAGGGTAGATCTTTTTCGATTGATCAGATGTTCCACCTAGCTATAGTTCAGATTGGTGTCTGGGCTAATTCGAATTGGCCACTGCTGATCCCGAGTGTTCAAGATTTTGTCCGCTGCCCCGAATCCGTACTGCTTGGCTGTTGCTGAAAGGTGTTCGAATATGAGTTTTGTTTTTCATAGCTGGTTCCTATGTTTCGGTGTTTCTGTCCTCCAGTATACCAAATAGCATCTGCATTGTGGTTCTTTGGATTGGCCTCTGCTTCACAGTAGATGCTGAGGCTGCTGTTTTAACAGCGTTTGTCATGGCTTTGTGGTAGTTTGCTTTCGTTTTAGAATTATATTGTATACAAGGTATACTCTTTTTCCTCCAATTTAGGTTATAGGGAGGTTTTTTTATATGAGATCCTTATCGTGATATACTTTGTACTCCTTAATACAAAGTACCATTTTTCAAAAAAAGATTTGCCAATATTTAGCATGAATCCATAGACCTACCTGCCATTTCTAACTCTGATGAGTCCTTAAACTGCTGCGAATCCGGTGGTAATTTTTTTTATGATTATATGGTTTATGATTTTAGTTTAATAGTTTTAAATTTGTGGTGGTTGTTTTAAAGTTTAAGGTTTTTAAGTTTAATGGTTTAAGTCATTGCCAACAAAGATACATAAGAAAACAAAATTATCCACTACTCTTAGTAGGTTTATATGAAACGAAGGGTCGAGATCTCCAAATCATATTCCAAATATTCTCACAACTCTCATATGTTAAGAAACTGTCCATACAAGAAACCAAATCAACACAGCATAACAAAGCCAGAAAAAGAGGAAAGGACAATGGTAATTATTTTGTATCACATAAATGGAGAGAGTTAACTTCTGAATAGGTGTATCATCTATTAGGAGTGAGCGAAACTCAATTCAACTTGATAAATCGATTTTTTTGAATTTTGAGTTATTCAAGTCAACTCGATTTATCAATTCAGTTTTCGAGTTCGAGTCAAGTTGAAATTTTGAAATTTTGAGTTACTTGAAAAACCAAAAAAATCACTAAGTATTTTTTACAGTTTTATGATTTAGTCCATGATTTCATTATTCATTCAAAATTTCTAATACATTTTAAATCCATTTTTATTAAATTTGAACCACATGATCCTAAACCATCGTAGAATACATATGTACTTTAAATTCCTATTTTTGATAAAAAAATTATATTCTTCAATTTAGTCCCTAAATTTTTTTAATTCCCTTATTTCTTCAATTCATGCTTTATTTTAAGTCCATTTTTACCAAATTTGAAGCACATTCTCATATACCACAATAAATACCTATGTAACTTCTTACTTTTCTACTAAAAATATAATCTCTTTGTAACAACCCGATTTTTAAAATAATATTTAATTGAAATTGGAGGGTTTAATTGTGAAAATTGGCGAAAAGTGGGACTAAATTGAAAGATTTTAAAACTTGGAGCTTGTTTTAGAGTTAAAGAAAATTCAGGGACCAAGCCCTGAATTTATCCTTGGAGTATCGGCAGACATTTGTTATTTATGCGTGATTTCTGTTTTGAAAAATAGAAATCAATTTCACAAATTATTCCTCAAGCACACAACTTCCAAACTCGATCCCGACGCCGTCCGAATTCCAATCGTTGTTTTGAAACCACAGTTGTGTTTATCATCGAGCGAGGAACAAACTCTTCAAATTAATTGAAGCGAAAACGCGGCCAAACGTCGGGAATTTACAGTCAAAGTAGCGACGTTTTTGTTAGCTCTATCGCCGAAAAAATCTTAAATTCACCGCTGATCGTTGCTCCGTTTACGACACCTCCCACACCATCGTGTTCCTTGTGCCGTTCCGAGTCCACCGGTGTTCCCCTTTTTCTCCGACGGCGGCAGCGCGTGGGGAGGTGAACCGGTCAAACTTCCCGATTTGATGAATTCAAGCTCTCCGCCCTTTCAAAAATTTGAACCGAGCTTTGTAAGTATCTCGAAAACGCTCAAAATAATTTTTAGAAATTTTTCCGTAATTTTTAGAGCCCCGAACGACACCTCACGCGCCACACGCGCCGCCGTAGGGCGAGTGAGTGACCGGTTCAATCGATTTTCTTAAGGATTTGACCGGTTTGACCGGTCACGACCCGACCCGATCGTTGACCGTTGACCGGTGCTATTCTGGTAAATAATTCTGTTTTGGTGCTATTCTGGTAAATAATTTGGTTTTGGTGCTATTCTGGTAAATAATTCTGTTTTTGGTGCTATTCTTGTAATTAATTCGAAATGTGTACTATTTTGGTAATTATTTTAAAAAGGGTGCTATTTGTGTAAAATGTTCAACAGTTTGTTGACCTCCTTTGACCAAAACGTTGACCGGCTTTGACCGGCTATTAAACGATCGTTAATATTTTCCGAGTATACCTATCCTGATAGTTTTCGACGTGCCGAATCCGTTTCCGTGGTTCGTTTTGTGAAATTCGAACCTGAAGGCCTCCAAATCGACGGTCAAAGTGGTTGACCTTGACTTTGACCAAGAATTTGAATTTTCGGAAAGTCATACTTTATGTTTTCGACGTCCTGATTCCGATTCCGTAATCCGTTTGGCCAAATTCAGACTCGAAATACCCCAAATTGATAGTTAAACCCGAAAAATGCTTATATACTTAAGAAGTTTAGCTTTGAACAATTAAATACGATTTGGGACTGATAAATTATTATTGTTTGAAGGTACAAGAGACTCTCCAGATTGTTCGACAGCTCGACCCAGCTCTTCTAGATCAGTTAAACCACGTGTGCCAGTATTCACCCGTAAGACCCGTAAATTTTATGATTTTAGAGATCTATTTATATTACTCATAAGTAATATAGTGTTATTGTAAAATAGGTTCGAAAACTGTAGCAGAGCGTGGTGAAACCAGCAATCAGTAGATTTGCTATTTAAACCTATTGTCGAGGTGTGTTCCCTACTTATTACTGAACTGTTTTATTGGTTTTAATATATGGTACACCGAATTCATTGGTTATTGTTTATGGATGCACCAATTAATGTGACAATTTATAGAATATGGCTGCTATCTAATTTTTGTTTTGAAATGGTATATGATTACCATGTTTTGGATTTATGGAATTTATGTCACGGTGCAATTGAATTTTGGAATTGAATTTTGATGGAATAGCTCTGATCAAGCTAAATGGGCCTAACGTGACTCTTGAGGGCCCCAAGATGTTTCATTTGGTCGGCTTTCCTTTGCTGTGTGCTTAGGGTAAGCTATATGGACTTATTGACTTGGGCTTAAGGATACAAGCTTCATAGCCTATCCTTAAGTCGGCTTTCTTTTTGCTATGTTCATAAAGTAAGCTATATGGAAAATAATTTTGGGAACTACTGATGGTGTACCAGAAAAGGGTTTAAACTATGATTTTCAAAAGTTAAATTCTTTTATGAATTTGTGAGATTACTGGACTATGATTTGTACCTATTGTGATTTTATGGAAATGTTGGGACACACTGAGCCTAGCTCACCTTTCGAAAATGTTTTCCCCCTTTCAGATACTGTTGGTTAGATACCTCAGTTCGAGCACTTGGAGGATCAACATATCTCTTGAAGTAAATCAGATTGTAATGTTTTTATTTTGCAAGCTGACTTTATTTTGGTGACATGGACCTTATTTTAAAATATAAGATTTTATAATGATGACTCTTTTGCTATTACTGTTCGGTTTATTGTGATTTTGAATTTGAAGACATGTTTTAAATTAATTTATTACTTATTGGTACTATATTTACGAGTTGGATTTTGATAGTATAATTTGTTTATAATTTCATGTTATTTATAATGTTATTTTATATTGATGGAATAAAGGTTTCGGAAAATGTCTTTAATAATCATAATGTGATCCACTAGACTTAGTCGAAATGCATAGGCCGGGTCTAGGGGTTACTGTTGAGTTAATCGATGACGGAATTAACCAAGAGGGGGGTGAATTGGCAATTAAAAATTGGTGGAAGCTTTTGCAGAAAATTGAAAAGATTTGCACAGCGATTTAGAGTGGTTCGACTTTCTCAATCAAAGTCTACGTCCACTACCTTAGCTATCCACACTAAGGATTTTCCAACAAATTACTAATTTGTTCTTTCTTTTGAGGCCAAAGAGATAACCTTACAATACCCTCAATAATATACCCCAATTCTTGAGAACACTCTTTTCCCAAAGAGAAGATTACAAATTTGCAAACTTACAAGGAAAACCTCACAAGGTAAGATGTTTGCACAATTCTAGAACAAGAAAAGAACACTCAAAGATAATTACAAATGAGCACAAATGGTGTTCTTGAAAGCAAAATGAATATTGAAAGGAAAATTGGCTTGATTTGCACAAACTTGGTGTTTGATGCTTTCTCTCTTGTTTCTCTATGATTTCTTGTTGATCAAGGGCTTCAGAACTTGTTTAAATACACCTTGAATCACTTCTGAACGTTGGGGATGATTAGTGAAGATCATATAGCCGTTTAAGTGTGAAAGCAATTAATTTTCTAGGTGGAGCGTCTCATGCATGATGCATGATCAAGGATGCATCGGTGCATATGTGTAAAATTCAAATATTTTGACCGTTGGGACACTTAGTGCATCGGTGCACTAAGGATGCATCGATGCATAAAATGCATTCGATGTTTGAAAAATAGCCTGGTGCATCGATGCATGGCTTGTGCATCGATGCATCAAATGCATTCGATGTTTTGAAAATATTCAGAGTGCATCGATGCATGGAGAGTGCATCGGTGCATGGAATGCATTCGATGTTCAATTAATTCATCGATGCATTGATGCATGGACTGATGCATCGGTGCATGCCTTTGAATAAATGATTTAAGGCTTGTTTTTGGTTCAAAATACTTTGTGAAAATTGTTTCAAAAATAGTTTAAGTACAAATCACAATTTTACACATTTAGTAAGGATTAAAATTGATCTTGAAAAACTTGGAGTAATAATTTGATATTCGGTTAATTGAATCGAATATAAATTTGTAAAATCATTTGTAAAATCTTAAAATTCATTTAACTTAATTTGTTATATCGAAATATCAAAAATGTTTTGAACAATCTCCCCCTTTTTGATATAACAAAACATTTAAGTAATTTTAAGATTTGTTTAAGAAATTATTTTTGAAATTGATTTTGAAAAACTTACTCCCCCTTACTATAGCACATCAAAAACTTACTCCCCCTTACTATAGCACATCTTAAATTTTCTCCCCCTTTTTATTAAGTCAAAAAGACTCTATAAAACGTTAGCCAATTGATTTATTAATAATAAGCTGCTAAGATCACAATCAAAAGAGAGATTAGCCATTAGTTTTCATAAACAATATTCATAATAAACTGTGAAATGGCATAATTTGGTCATAAATTTCTAATGATGCAAAATTAATAAACAGAAAGCGTTAAAATGTCAAACCAAATATATATAATAAGTTCAAGCATCCTCAAACAAACATCCAACAACTAATCAAGTTCAAAGTATCAATCAAACCACAAAAATCAAATCCAAGTTTTAAGAACAAGAAAGCATGGCAAGTAAGTCTACTCCATCGGAGGATAGGGAGGAGGAGGATAATGAGCTCGAACTTCAAGAGTCAGAGCATCCATACGATCACGCATCTCCCTCTGAAACTCAGAAATCATAGACTCAATGGAGGCAAAACGTAGATCAAACGACTCTAGAAAAGATCGGAAATAAGGTGGCATTTGATCATCTTGCTGAGCTGGTACTTCCTTGTCAATATCTCTCATAAGCCTTTGAAGCTCTGGATCATCATCAGCGTCAGGAGCTGGAGGAGGAGGAGGAGCATGAGAAGAACTAGGAGCAGCTCGTGAAGAACTAGCTCCCGGGGTTTGCTTACCGGGTCGAAAATACCATAGTCCGGTGTTCTCATCCAATTTCCAATCCGATTTCTTTAAGGATATGATATTGATTGGGTTTTGGAGCGGGATAGGATTGTCATGGGAGACATCTAGGCTGAGTTTGATAAACAAATTGCTTAGTAGACAACCATAAGGTAGGGTTTTTACATGCTTTGAGGGAATGATGTTTATGATATCGACAAGCGCGCTAAAGACAATATGTGGAAAATTGATTTTTTTTTGTTCTTTATACAGTGCATCCACCATAAGTCTATAGTACGTAGTGTGGAGTACTGACCTGCGGATGGTCTAAACCACCAAGAGATCATTAAGTGAAGAAATCGATCGTGGTGAGACCTAAAGGTACTGACACTAGCATTAGGGAGATATGGATATTCCACATCTTCATTCTCATTAAATAAACCTTCGTCATCTAAACCAAAATGAGATGCGATAGATTCAAAAGTAATAGTGATATATTGTCCTAAAAGATAGGATCTAATCGCTATAGTACCGCACTGAGTTGTGTTCTGAATACAAACTGCATTGGAATAAAAGATGCGGACAAGTTGGTGAAAGACGATGGGTTGAAGAGAAAAGAGTTTATCAAACTTCCATTGGCGAAGAATTGAGAGGTATTCAAATTCAAGTTTTATCATAGCTTGTAGAGAAGGAATACGCTCTTCCCTAATACGATAGGATTGGAAGGAGTTCATGTACCTAGAGTACAATTCATCCCTACGGTTTTTAGGCATGTTAAAACAAGTACTAATGAGGGATGAAGGAATATTGGATGGATTTTGAGGTCTAGGAGCGGGAGGACGGTTTTGGTGAGACCGACTCGAGGATGACCTAGGGCGTTGGGATTAGACATGGTTAGGGAAATCGGAAAAGAAATATCACCTGCAATTTTAAAACACATGTATGCACAACAATTAATCCCAAAACTCAAATGAGTCCTCAATAATTCAAGGTTCTCTAACAAAGTCCTAATGGGCAAAGTTTTGAAAACTATTTAAAATTAATGTCATAATATGCATAGTTTTCATGAAAACAACACAATTGAATCAGTAATTTTCGATTTTTTTTTAATTCGAAATTTCAAAAACAATTTTGAAAGATTATGCATTTTTGATGAAATTCATTGTAGAAACTAGTTTAGAATCATCATATAGCCAATGCCCGATAATTATTTCAAACTAGAACTAATCTAAACTAGTCCTAAGTTCAAAAATTTAATGAAATAGAGTTTTTGTGAAAATACCTTGAAACATTCGGATTGAGGGGAATGAGGAGATGTTTTGCGCGATTTAATGAGTGTAGCAGGTTTGTAGGATGAAAATCTTGAAGAATCCGATGTTTTCCCGAAGATTATGAGCAAAAATAGAGATTTTGGAGAGAGAGGGGTCGAATGGCCGTATGTTTTAGTGTTTAGGGTTTGAGAAAAATGAAGAAGATGAGGATTTTAAACCTAAAACCCGACGGATGCATCGGTGCATGGTCTTATGCATCGATGCATATTCAAAGGGATGCATCGATGCATTGTTAAATGCATCGGTGCATAAAGCACAAAAATGTCAAAAATCCGTTTTAAACACTTAAAATGCTAAATAAATAGGCTCTAGTGGTGTTGGCAACTCATATATCAAAAATTAATTATGTTCAATCAATTAAATTAATCTTTAAACATTATTTGAACATAAAATTAATTTTCACTAAGAATCATAAACTCCCCCTAACTAATAGCAAGAATGCAAACAAAAATTATTATTATAAGCATTTTTCAGTATTTATTAAAAGTGCTAAATTATTTTAAACACTAAGTGAAGATAGGTCAGTTAAACCTAATTCTCTTCTAAGTGTCCAAAACCTTTCCTTGTCTAAGGGTTTTGTAAAGATATCCGCTAATTGATGCAAAGTATCAACATATTCTAGAACTACATCTTCCTTAGTGACATGGTCTCTAATGAAGTGATGTCTTATTTCAATGTGCTTAGTTCTAGAGTGTTGGATGGGATTTTTAGTGAAACAAATAGCACTAGTATTGTCACACTTGATAGGAATGGTACCTACTTCAATTCCATAATCAAAAAGTTGTTGTTTCATCCATAAAACTTGTGCACAACAACTACCGGATGAAATGTATTCCGCTTCGGTGGTAGATAATGCAACACAATTTTGTTTCTTTGAAAACCAAGAAATCAGCATATTTCCAAGGAATTGGCAAGTACCGGAGGTGCTTTTCCTATCTAATTTGCATCCTCCATAATCCGCATCAGAAAAGGCATGCAAGCTAAAGCTAGAGTCTCTAGGATACCAAAGTCCTAAACTAGGAGTGTCCTTAAGGTATCTAAAGATTCTCTTAACAGCTAGTAAATGTGATTCCTTAGAACATGATTGAAACCTAGCACACAAGCAAACACTAAACATAATATCCGGTCTACTTGCGGTTAGATAAAGCAATGAGCCAATCATGGATCTATATAATTTAACATCCACACATTTACCTCCTTCATCTAAGTCAAGCTTTGTAGAAGAGCTCATTGGAGTGTCATGAGGTTTCCCATTTTCCAGTCCAAACTTCTTGAGCATATCTTTGACGTACTTAGCTTGATTAATGAAGATGCCATCTTTTCTTTGCTTGATTTGGAGTCCTAAGAAAAATGAGAGCTCCCCCATCATGCTCATCTCAAACTCACTTTGCATTAGCTTAGAAAATTCTTGGCAAAGAACATCATTAGTAGAACCAAATATTATATCATCAACATAAATTTGAACTACTAATAAATCTTTACCTTTATGCTTTAAAAACAATGTAGTGTCAACCTTTCCTTTTGAAAAACCTTTTTCAATTAAAAAGTTTGACAATCTTTCATACCAAGCTCAAGGAGCTTGTTTTAAACCATAAAGAGCTTTTGTCAATTTAAGAACATGATCTAGAAATTTTGAATCTTCAAAACCTGGAGGTTGTTCCACATACACTTCTTCTTTTATAAAACCATTTAAAAATGCACTTTTAACATCCATTTGATATAATTTAAATTCATGAAAACATGCAAATGCTAATAGCATTCTAATTGCTTTCATCCTAGCTACGGGAGCGTATGTTTCATCATAGTCTATGCCCTCTTCTTGAGTATACCCTTGAGCAACAAGTCTTGCCTTGTTTCTCACTATATTACCACTCTCATCAAGCTTATTCCTAAATACTCATCTAGTGCCTACAGTAGATTTATTACTAGGCCTTTCAACTAATGTCCATACTTTACTTCTCTCAAATTGATTTAACTCTTCTTGCATAGCCATAATCCAATGTTCATCATTTAATTCTTCTTTAATATTCTTAGGCTCTATGCATGAGATAAATGCAACATAATTACAAATATTTCTGAGAGAAGATCGAGTTGTTACCCCTTTTGATGGATCACCTATAATTTTACCATCCTTGACATAGTTGTACTCTCTTGGATAAGATACTTCCCTTTCTTCAATGGTTGAATTCTCAAGAGGATCATGAGTTTCCTCATTTTTCGTTTCTTCCTTTGATGATGGTTCTCCAGCTTCATGTCTAACGTCATTTGTATTTATAACACCTACATCATCATTCACACAAGAATCCTTCCTCGGAAGGGGATTATCATCGAAAACAACATGTATAGACTCTTCTACAACTAAAGTTCTTTTATTAAATACACGATAGGCTTTAGAATTTAAGGAATAACCCAGAAAAATTCCTTCATCACTTTTAGCATCAAATTTGCCAATGTTTTCTTTACCGTTGTTTAAAACAAAACATTTACATCCAAAAGGATGAAAAATAACTAATGTTAGGCTTTTATTTTTGAAAATTTCATATGGAGTTTTCTTTAAAATTGGCCTAATCATTACTCGATTTACAACATAACAAGCGGTATTTGTGGCTTCCGCCCAAAAATATTTTGGCAAATTATTTTCACAAAGCATGTTTCTAGCCATTTCTTCTAAAGTTCGATTTTTCCTCTCAACAACTCCATTTGTTGAGGGGTTCTAGGTGCTGAAAAATTATGACTAATACCATTAGAATTAAAAATTCAATAAATCCAAGATTTTCAAATTCAGTGCATGATCACTCCTAACACTAGTTATAGAGTAACCCTTTTCATTTTGGATTATTTTTGAAAATGTGATGAACTGTTCTAATGCTTCATCTTTAGTACTTAAAAATAGAACCCAAGTATATCTAGAATAGTCATCTACCAAGACAAATGCATATTGTTTTCCACCCAAGCTAGTAGTCCTAGTTGGCCCAAAAAGATCTACATGGATCAATTGTAATACTCTACTAGTTGATACGTAATTAATGGATTTAAAAGAAACACGCTTTTGTTTTCCTTTAGCACAAGCATCACAGATTTTATCATTATCAAATTAAGATTAGGCAACCCTCGAACTAAATCACCTTGAATTAGCCGTTGCAAAACACTCATACTAGCATGTCCTAGTCTCCTATGCCATAACCAACTATCATGTTCATCTTTAGCAACTAGGCATAAATTAGTCATATCAAAAGAATCTAAATGCACCATATAAATGTTCCCTATTCTATGACCAACAAGCATAATCCGATTAGATGCAATGTCAATGACTTTACAACCATTAATTTCAAATAAGACATTGAATCCTTTATCGCATAATTGACTAATACTCAATAGATTATGCTTTAATCCATTCACATATAAAACATTCTTAATTGTATGGAAGAGGTATTACCTATTGTACCAATACCTTCAATGTGACCTTTTGAATTGTCTCCAAAAGTCACTTCTCCTCCATTTTTGGCGTTAAGCTCAATGAACCGGCTTTTGTCTCCGGTCATATGTCTTGAGCATCCACTATCAAGGTACCATGAATTTGAATTTGTTTCCCGTGCCTTGTAGCAATGCTCCTTTCCCTACAAATATAGATTAATTTTTTATTTTTGGTACCCAAATTCTTTTGGGTCCATATTCATTAGTTTCCAAAATCCTAGTCCCCTTAGGTATCCATTTGTGTAGGATATCTTTATCTTTAGTAGTAATGAGTTCTTTAGGAACCCACATGTTTCTAATGATTTTTCCATTTGAGGTTCTTTGGGGACCTCTATGATTGTAGTTTTTAAAACTTTTTCTAACAAAGTTGGATTTTGAATTTTCTCCTTTTTCAAAATGCTTTGTACCAACTTTATCAAAAGAAGTTTAAGATCATCAATTTTCTTTTGATGATCATCATTGACCTTTGAAAGTAAATTTTGCAAATCTAAATTTTTCTTTTCAAATTCTTCTAGTTTGATTTGCAAATCTTTGATTTTACTTTCAAGATCATTGTTGGTTTTGGATATGAGTTTGTTTTCAATTTTCAATTTTGAAACATCATTTTTATATTTTAAAAACAGTTTCTCATAATCCGAAGCCAACCCATTGTATTCCTCTAATAACTCATCATAGGATAAATCATCAAAATCGGATGAGTTAGAGGTTACCTTAGAATCTTCCCCAAATGCCATCAAGCACAAGTTAGCTACTTCTTGTTCATCTTCATTGGAACTTTCTTCATCGCTCCATGTAGCCACATGAGCCTTGTGCTTATTCTTTGATTGACCCTTTTTCTTCAATTGTGGGCAATCATATTTAACATGCCCTGGCTTTTTGCATTCGTAGCAAATGATTGGGTCATTCTCTTTCGGTTCATTTTTGAGGCCTTCATTTCGTTTGAATTTTCTTCCTCGATAAGGTCTCATCATTTTTCTAAACCGTTTGGCAAACAATGCCATTTCCTCGTCATCGTCATCATTATTCGAATCACTCTCATCTTTTGTGGATTTGAGAGCAACTCCAATGTTTTTCTTATTCTCCTTCTCCTTTGGTGTCTCGTCAATTTTGTCGAGGTCCACCTCATCTTCGAGCATCATTTCATGAGTGAGGAGTGACCCAATTAGCTCTTCAAGAGTTAAGGACGTTAAGTCCTTAGACTCGATGATTGCCGTCTTCTTTGATTGCCACGATTTTGGGAGGGAGTAGACTAACTTCCTCACATGCTTTTCATTTGAAATGATCTCTCCATATGATTTGAGACCATTGACAATCGTTGAAAATCTATCCGTCATAGCTTTGATATATTCATTTGGTTTCATCCTGAAATTTTCATAGCTATGCGTTAGAATACTAATTTTAGATTTCTTTACCTCATCGGTACCTTCATGAGTGACTTGAAGTTTGTCCCATATTTCTTTGGCGGTTGTACACGATGAAACTCTTCCGTATTCATCTAGTCCAAGAGCACAAAAAATGATATGGATGGCTTTGGAGTTGAGCTGGAACATTCTTGTCTCTCCTTCACTCCACAACCTTGGATGAGTGAGAGGTTTGATATATCCTTCTTCTACAGCATTCCATGCTCCCATGTCACTTGCTTGAATGAAGTACATCATTCTATTCTTCCAATAGGCATAGTTAGCTCCATTGGAGAAAGGAGGCTTGTTGACGGGCATCGAATCGAGACCGGAGTCGAAGTTTGAAGCGGAGGCCATTGATGACTTTGATAATCGATATAACTCTTCTCGAATCGACTCAAGAGGTGATTAAACCTTCAAATGAGTTAGGTTCTGATACCGATTGTTGAGTTAATCGATCGACGGAATTAGCCAAGAGGGGGGTGAATTGGCAATTAAAAATTCGGTGGAAGCTTTTGTAGAAAATTGAAAAGATTTGCACAGCGATTTAGAGTGGTTCGAATTTCTCAATCAAAGTCTACGTCCACTACCTTAGCTATCCACACTAAGGATTTTCCAACAAATTCACTAATTTGTTCTTTTTTTTTGAGGCCAAAGAGATAACCTTACAATACCCTCAAGAATATACCCCAATTCTTGAGAACACTCTTTTCCCAAAGAGAAGATTACAAATTTGCAAACTTACAAGGAAAACCTCACAAGGTAAGATGTTTGAACAATTCTAGAACAAGAAAAGAACACTCAAAGATAATTACAAATGAGCACAAATGGTGTTCTTGAAAGCAAAATGAATATTGAAAGGAAAATTGGCTTGATTTGCACAAACTTGGTGTTTGATGCTTTCTCTCTTGTTTCTCTATGATTTCTTGTTGATCAAGGGCTTAGAACTTGTTTAATACACCTTGAATCACTTGAATCACTTCTGAACGTTGGGGATGATTAGTGAAGATCATATAGCCGTTTAAGTGTGAAAACAATTAATTTTTCTAGGTGGAGCGTCTCATGCATCGATGCATGATCAAGGATGCATCGGTGCATATGTGTAAAATTCAAATATTTTGACCGTTGGGACACTTAGTGCATCGGTGCACTAAGGATGCATCGATGCATAAAATGCATTCGATGTTTGAAAATAGCCTGGTGCATCGATGCATGGCTTGTGCATCGATGCATCAAATGCATTCGATGTTTTGAAAATATTCAGAGTGCATCGATGCATGGAGAGTGCATCGGTGCATGGAATGCATTCGATGTTCAATTAATTCATCGATGCATCGATGCATAGACTGATGCATCAGTGCATGCCTTTGAATAATTGATTTAAGGCTTGTTTTTGGTTCAAAATACTTTGTGAAAATTGTTTCAAAAATAGTTTAAGTACAAATCACAATTTTAGACATTTAGTAAGGATTAAAATTGATCTTGAAAAACTTGGAGTAATAATTTGATATTCGATTAATTGAATCGAATATAAATTTGTAAAATCATTTATAAAATCTTAAAATTCATTTAACTTAATTTGTTATATCGAAATATCAAAAATGTTTTCAACAGTTAAATTTATTGGTATCAGAGCTTTTGGTTTTTAACCCTCGGACTGTGTATGAGTCCACATTGAAAATACGGTTTTGAAATATTTTACAAAACAAGTTACAAAGGCCATGTTGCAAAATTATTAAGATTTTTAACTGTGTTCGAGACTCTAAGTGCTTATCTAACCCTAAGTTTTATCTTCTGTAGTAAACTTGAGATCTATCAAAATGAGTGCTAGACATGGTCGTCGAACTAGCCGTGGACGAGGTCGAGTGCCTAGATTCGTAGATCCGATCGATGAGATACGGGTAGATCCCCCACCTCCGATAGGTGATCATGCTCCTACGACCCCAACGGATCTGCCTCCTGCTACTGGTATTGGTATGACTACACCGAACATAGGAGCGACGGATATTGAGCCCGATTCTACAGGAGTTAGATTGGATGAGAATTTTAGTAGACAGTTTCTGCAATTAATACAGGGAGCAGTTAGAGCTACTGGTGTTGTATCTGAGGTTCCTATTTCACAGACGTTGATTGCCAATTGAGTTAGAACTTTTGGGGGACAGATTGGTGGAGCACCTACTGAAGCTGAGGATTGGCTCCAGGATACAAAGAGACGCATGGATCAGTTGGGTTTGGACTCAACTAAGAGATATCAGGGTGCTGTGGCGATGTTAGATGGTAATGCCTACACTTGGTGGGAGTCAGTGACCAGTAGTGTTCCTACCGATCGTTTGACCTGGAATTTCTTTAAGGATCGCTTTCGGAGGGAGAGCGCTACTTAGCTCAGAGACGACAACAGTTTCAAGACCTGGTTCAGGGAGACATGACTGTTTCTGAATATGAGATCGAGTTCCTGAAGTTGCTGAAGTATGGATTCAGTATGGTACCTACGGAGAGAGATCGATGTCGTAAATTTGCCCTTGGACTCAGATACGAGCTGCGTAGGCAAGTTGTAACCCATCAGGATGAGATATTTGATGTGCTGGTGGGCAGAGCCAAAGATGCGGAAGAGGTGGAGGTTTTAGCTTCTGGTAGAGAGCGTGTTGATCAAGAACGATCTAAGAAATTTTTAGGCCCTGTTGAGTCATCAGTACAGTCCGGGAAGAGGACTCGTACTTTGGCCCCTCAGAGAAGCAATACACGTTTCAGGCCTGCAGCATCCTCACCTTTAGCTGTCAGTCAAGGCGAATTCCTCGTCATATTATAATGGGCCCCTTTGTGAGTATTGTGGTAAACAACATACAGGAGAGTGTCGTAAGAAGATGGGTCTTTGCTATCAGTGTGGATCTAGTGGTCATTATCGGAGGGATTGTCCTCAGCTAGCTTCGTTTGAGCAGACCACTACCCAAACTCCTGTGCGTTCGCAGACTACAGTACATACCCCAATTAGAGATCGTAATCAAGGAAAGACTCGAGGATCAACGTCCAGGACAGACAGTAGAGCCTGACCTCAGCAAAATAGAGGGCCAACAGCTTCTGAGGCTAGACAGCCAGCTTTGGTTTATGCTACTAGACGTCGTGATGACAGAGATGAGCCTGAGGTTATTGCAGGTACATTTACTATTTATTCTACTCCATACTTTGCATTATTGGACAATGGCTCCACTCACTCCTCTGTATCGAGCTCAGTATCTCGAAACCTTCAGATTCTGATCGAGAAAACTGAAAATACTATTACAGTTACAAGTCCAGTAGGGCAAGCGGTATTAGTGAATAAAGTATTCCGGTGTTGTCCTCTCGAGGTTCAGGGAGAAATTTTTCTCGCTGATCTTATGGAGCTTCCTTTAGAGGAGTTTGATCTAATTCTTGGAATGGATTGGTTGAATAAACACAAGGTAAAGCTGGATTGCGAATACAAGCGGGCTACTCTGAAGACTTCAGATGGTCGGACTGTTGTGTTAATTGGTGAACGGCGTGGCTATCTCTCCAATATAGTTTCAGCGATGGAAATTGATCGTATGATCCGGAAGGGATATGAGACCTTCATTGCTTGTATTTTGAACACCAAAGGTGCATTATCCACGATCGAGGAGATTCGTACAGTTAGCGAGTTTCCTGATGTTTTTCCGGAGGAGTTGCCTGGGTTACCTCCTGATAGAGAGGTAGAGTTCGAGATTGAGACTTATCCGGGATCTTCACCTATTTCTATGGAACCTTATCGTATGGATCCAAAGGAACTTAAGGAGTTGAAAGTCCAATTGCAAGAATTATTCGATCGAGGATTTATCCGACATAGTACTTCACCATGGGGAGCTCCAGTTCTGTTCGTGAAAAGAAGGATGGGTCGCTAAGATTATGTATTGACTATCGGAAATTGAACAAGATGACAGTCAAGAATAAATACCCACTACCCAGGATTGATGACTTATTTGATCAATTGTGAGGAGCTACTATATTCTCTAAGATTGATCTTCGTTCGGGGTATTATCAATTGAAAGTTAAAGGATCTGATGTTGCAAAAACGGCCATTCGCACTAGATATGGTCATTATGAATTTTTAGTGATGCCTTTTGGTTTGACGAACGCTCCTGCAGCTTTCATGGATTTGATGAATCGAGTGTTCCGACCATATTTGGATCAATTTGTGGTGGTCTTTATTGACGATATTCTGATCTATTCTCGTACTGAGGCAGAGCATGACGAGCATTTGAAGATCATTCTGCGGACTTTGAGAGAGCATCGTCTATATGCCAAACTAAGTAAGTGTGAGTTTTGGCTTCAAGAAGTGTCGTTTCTGGGGCATATTATTTCTGCGCGAGGTGTTCAGGTCGATCCTAGCAAGATAGAGGCTATTATGAATTGGAAACGACCTAAGAACGTATCTGAGATCCGTAGTTTCTTGGGCTTGGCTGGTTATTATTGACGTTTTGTTGAGGGCTTCTCGATCATTGCTTCTCCAGGAGAGCTTTGAGAAATTAAAGGCGGTTTTGACTCAAGCACCGGTGTTGATTCAACCAGAGTCCGGAAAGGATTTTATAGTGTATAGTGATGCGTCACATTCAGGACTTGGTTGTGTTTTAATGCAGGAAAGTAAGGTGGTGGCTTATGCATCCCGTCAGCTGCGACCGCATGAGTGTAACTATCCTACTCACGATTTGGAGTTGGCAGCAGTAATTTTTGCCTTGAAGATTTGGAGACACTATCTTTATGGAGAGAAGTGTTACATTTTCATGGATCATAAGAGCTTAAAGTATCTTCTGACCCAGAAGGAGCTTAATTTGAGACAGCGTCGCTGGTTAGAGCTTCTAAAAGATTATGATTGCGTGATTGATTATCACCCTGGTAAAGCTAACATTGTAGCGGATGCTTTGAGTCGAAGGACGGTATCAGAGTTGAGGTCTTAAATGGCCAAGATAAATTTATATGACGATGGCACTTTGTTAGCAGAATTACAAGTTAAGCCGACCTTGGTTGATGAGATCAAGGCTAAGCAGCCCCTTGATAGCTCCTTGTTTTCCATTTTAGAGCAAGTAGAGCAAGGGACAAACTCAGATTACACCCTTGATCAGGATGAAGTTTTATGCTTTAAAGGTCGGTATTGTGTGCCTAATGATGCTGAGTTGAGGCAGACTATCCTTACTGAGGCTCATAGTAGTCCATATGCTATGCACCCCGGTGGAGATAAGATGTACCGAATTTGAGAGAGAGGTATCATTGGGTCGGCATGAAGAAGGACATTTTGAATTTTGTGGCTAGGTGTTTGACTTGTCAGCAAGTTAAGGCAGAACATCAACATCCATCAGGTTTGTTACAACCTATCAAGATTCCGGAATGGAAATGGGAGCGTATTACTATGGATTTTGTTACTGGTTTACCTATGACTCCTTCGAAAAAAGATTCAGTTTGGGTGATTGTTGACAGACTTTCAAAGTCAGCTCACTTCATTCCTGTGCGGGTAAATTATACTTTGGACAAGCTGGCGAGATTGTATATTTCAGAGATTGTCCGATTACATGGTGTTCCATTGTCTATTATTTCTGATCGAGATCCGAGATTTACTTCGAGATTTTGGAAGGCGCTACATACGGCTTTGGGAACAAGATTGGATTATAGCACATCCTTTCATCCACAAACTGATGGTCAATCTGAGAGAGTGATTCAGATTTTGGAGGATATGTTGCGGGGTTGCGTAATCGATTTTCATGGTAGCTGGGAGAACTTTTTGCCTTTGGCTGAGTTTGCTAACAATAACAGTTATCATACCAGCATTCGTATGGCACCTTATGAAGCACTCTATGGGCGTAAATGTCACACTCCGATCTGTTGGACTGAGTTGCGTGATAGGAAAACGCTGGGACCTGAGTTAGTGCGAGAGACGGAGGACACAATCAGATTAATCCGTGATCGTCTGAAAGAGGCATTTGATAGGCAGAAATCTTATGCAGATCAAAGGAGGAAGGATATACAGTTTGAGGTTGGAGATCAGGTCTTTTTGAAAGTTTCACCCTGGAAGAAAGTATTGAGATTCGGGCGTAAGGGTAAATTGAGTCCAAGATTTATTGGACCATTTCGTATCTTGAAGAGGGTTGGACCTGTTGCATATCAGCTTGAGTTGCCTTCTGAGCTAAGTCGTATTCATGATGTCTTTCATGTATCAATGTTGAGGAGATACCATCCAGATCCAGGTCACATTATTCAGGTTGAAGAAGTAGAGCTGAGACCTGATTTTTCATATGAAGAGGAGCCCATTCAGATCTTAGAAAGAGATGAGCGAGTTCTTCGGAATAGGCGCATTCCAATGGTCAAAGTTCAGTGGAGTAATCGTAGCCCCTCAGAAGTTACTTGGGAGACATTGGAGTCAATGGAGACTCAATTTCCTCATCTATTTTCATAAGGTAAATTTCGAGGACGAAATTTCTTGTAGAGGGGGAGAATTGTAACAACCCGATTTTCAAAATAATATTTAATTGAAATTTGAGGGTTTAATTGTGAAAATTGGCAAAAATTAGGACTAAATTGAAAGATTTTAAAACTTGGAGCTTGTTTTAGAGTTAAAGAAAATTCAGGGACCAAGCCCTGAATTTATCCTTGGAATGTCAGCAGACATTTGTTATTTATGCGTGATTTCTGTTTTGAAAAACAGAAATCAATTTCACAAATTCTTCCTCAAGCACACAACTTCCAAACTCGATCCCGACGCTGTCCGAATTCCAATCGTTGTTTTGAAACCACCGTTGTGTTTATCATCGAGAGAGGAACAAACTCTTCAAATTAATTGAAACGAAAACGCGGCCAAACGTCGGGAATTTACAGTCAAAGTAGCGACGTTTTTGTTAGCTCTATCGCCGAGAAAATCTTAAATTCACCGCTGATTGTTGCTCCGTTTACGACACCTCCCGCACTATCGTGTTCCTTGTGCCGTTCCGAGTCCACCGGTGTTCCCCTTTTTCTCCGGCGGCGGCGGCGCGTAGGGAGGTGAACCGGTCAAACTTCCCGATTTGATGAATTCGAGCTCTCCGCCGTTCAAAAATTTGAACCGAGTTTTGTAAGTATCTCGAAAACGCTCAAAATAATTTTTAGAAAATTTTCCGTAATTTTTAGAGCCCCGGAGGACACCTCACGCGCCACACGCGCCGCCGTAGGGCGAGTGAGTGACCGGTTCAACCGATTTTCTTAAGGGTTTGACCGGTCACGACCCGACCCGTTGACCCGACCCGTTGACCGTTTACCGGTGTTATTCTGATAAATAATTCAGTTTTGGTGCCATTCTGGTAAATAATTCGGTTTTGGTGATATTGTGGTAAATAATTCGGTTTTGGTGCTATTCTGGTAAATAATTCTGTTTTTGGTGCTATTCTGGTAATTAATTCGAAATGGGTGTTATTTTGGTAATTTTTTTAAAAAGGGTGTTATTTGTGTAAAATGTTTAACAGTTTGTTGACCTCCTTTGACCAGAACTTTGATCGGCTTTGATCGGCTATTAAACGATCGTTAATATTTTCCGAGTATACCTATCCTGATAGTTTTCGACGTGCAGAATTCGTTTCCGTGGTCCGTTTCGTCAAATTGGAACCCAAAGGCCTCCAAATCGACGGTCAAAGTGGTTGACTTTTATTTTAACCAAGAATTTGAATTTTCGGAAAGTCATACTTTATGTTTTTCGACGTCCTGATTCCGATTCTGCAATCCGTTTGGCCAAATTCAGACTCGAAATACCCCAAATTGATAGTCAAACCCGAAAAATGCTTATATACTTAAGAAGTTTAGCTTTGAACAATTAAATACAATTTGGGACTGATAAATTATTATTGTTTGAAGGTACAAGAGACTCTCCGGATCGTTCGACAGCTCGATCCAGCTCTTCTAGATCAGTTAAACCACGTGTTCCAGTATTCACCAGTAAGACCCGTAAATTTTATAATTTTAGAAATCTATTTATATTACTCATAAGTAATATATTGTTATTGTAAAATAGGTTCGAAAACTGTAGCAGAGCGTGGTGAAACCAGCAATCAGTAGATTTGCTATTTGAACCTATTGTCGAGGTGTGTTCCCTACTTATTACTGAAATGTTTTATTGGTTTTAATATGTGGTACACCGAATTCATTGATTATTGTTTTATGGATGCACCAATTTAATGTGACAATTTATGGAATATGGCTGCTATCTAATTTTTGTTTTGAAATGGTATATGATTACCATGTTTTTGGATTTATGGAATTTGTGTCACGGTGCAATTGAATTTTGGAATTGAATTTCGATGGAATAGCTCTGATCAAGCTAAATGGGCCTAATGTGACTCTTGAGGACCCAAGATGTTTCATTAGGTCGGCTTTCCTTTGCTGTGTGCTTAGGGTAAGCTATATGGACTTATTGACTTGGGCTTAAGGATACAAGCTTCTCAGCCTATCCTTAAGTCGGCTTTCATTTTGCTATGTGTATAAAGTAAGCTATATGGAAAATAATTTTGGGAACTACTGATGGTGTACCAGAAAAGGGTTTAAACTATGATTTTCAAAAGTTAAACTCTTTTATGAATTTGTGAGATTTACTGGACTATGATTTGTACCTATTGTGATTTTATGGAAATGTTGGGACACACTGAGCCTAGCTCACCTTTCGAAAATGTTTTCCCCCTTTCAGATAATGTTGGTTAAATACCTCGGTTCGAGAACTTGGAGGATCAACATATCTCTTGAAGTAAATCAGATTGTAATGTTTTTATTTTGTAAGTTGACTTTATTTTGGTGACATGGACCTTATTTTAAAATATCGGATTTTATAATGATGACTCTTTTGCTATTACTGTTCGGTTTATTGTGATTTTGAATTTGAAGACATGTTTTAAATTAATTTATTACTTATTGGTACTATATTTACGAGTTTGATTTTGATAGTATAATTTGTTTATAATTTCATATTATTTATAATGTGATTTTATATTGATGGAATAACGGTTTCGGAAAATGTCTTTAATAATCATAATGTGATCCACTAGACTTAGTCGAAACGCATATGCCGGGTCTAGGGGGTTACACTCTTTTTTATTTAGTCCCTTAACTTTGCAATTTACTCAATTTAGTCTTTTGACTACAATTGTTTGCAAATTCTATATTCTCATAAATTCTTTGACTCTTTTATACTCTCATCAATATATTACTCTCAAAATACTTCCTTTAAATATAATATTATGAATTTATAATTTTAGATTGTATTTGATATATTAAATAATGTAATAATGTGAAAAGAATATAAAATATATAGAAAATTGAATAGTTCGACTAGTATTTCTTAAACTCGATTCAAAAAAATTTCACGTTAAGATCGAATTGTAAAATATGACTCGTCAACTCAAATAACTCTTATTTTTTGACTCGACTCTACTCGATCGAATACTCACTCCTATACATCCATAGCATTTCGATCTCTGATTAATTATCTGGCTTCCCACTACACTCCGCTGCCAATGACCAACACTTTTCCTGTTGCTCGGGAAGAATGATCACCTGTACAACAATGGTAAATGAATTAAAAACCCATCATTAGCAATAATTAGTTGAAACCGAAAATAGCTTTAAGAAAATGAGTCACTGGGGTGATTATGTTGTGTGACGCCTAAAAAATGGCGTGACCTATTAAATAAGTGACCGGTTAAAATTTAGACCGGTTATGTTATATCATTTAACCAGAAATATTATCAAGTACAATAATATATTAGGTAGCGCTTATATAATGTAATAGGTAGCACTTATATTGACCTATTTTCTAACTAAACAAGTATATTTAAACCGGTAACATTAGAAATTTACCTATTACATTTTAATTATCGGTTTTGATGTTTTTGGGATTGATACAATTTTAAATGTATCGACACTTTATGCGTGCACCTCGTTGTGCTTTCATTTGGGAAAAAGTATCGACACATATTTAAAGAGTGTCGATACATAATGTAAACATATTTGCTAATTAACCAGTATATTTTTACCAATTACATTGTAAATTTACCTGTTACATAATAATTATCGATTTCGATGTTTTTTGAATCGATATTTTTCATAAATGCATCGACACTTATGCGTATTAAAAATATCCAACTTTTTTGTATTAAAAAATGAAAATTCTAAAATAAAAATGATCACACAAGCACACTTTTTTACTACTGGTTTTGTCATTTCGAGATCGATTTTGTCATATTTTTACCTGTTATATTTTTATGCATCGATACATTTTTATAAAGTATCGACACTTTATTGGCGCTATAACTTCTTTTCTTTTAAATTCCAAAAGTGTCTATACTTATAATAAAGTATCGACACTATCAACATATCCGGTAGCTATTTACAGGTTTTGTCATTTCGAGACCGGTTTTGTCATATTTTTACCTGTTATATTGTTATGGATCGATGTATTATAAAATGTATCGACACTTTCAATATATCCGGTAGTGCTTTACCTGTTTTGTCATTTATAGACCGATTTTGTCATTTTTTTACATGTTATATTGTTATGGATAGATACATTTTTATAAAGTATCGACACTTTCAATATATCCGGTAGTGCTTTACCTGTTTTGTCATTTATAGACCGGTTTTGTCATTTTTTTACTTGTTATATTGTTATGGATCAATATATTTTTATAAAGTATCGACACAAACCGACAAGCTAAGTTTTCCAGTTGCCAAATTTTTTAATATTTCTTCATGATTTCCACCTATTACATTATTATTACTCGATATTTCCGGTAGTGCTAAACCGAATTTGTCAAATATCTTTTAATGTATCTAGTAACACCTTATATTAGCCGTATATTAGTCCGCCTTTCCGGAGACAATCCCGTGTAGCTAAGGACAACATGATCAGTTTTAAAAAATATAGGAGTATATACCAAATCCCATTAATTACAAAAAAGAAAATCAATTATATAACAATTAAATTTTAAATTGTTGAACATGTTCAACTTTTTTTTTCTCGGAAATTAAATTGTATTTTTATTGAAGTAACAAGTATCGCAAGACTTGAAATGTATACCTCAATAAAAAAAAATCTTCCTACAACTAAATTAAAGAAAAGAGTGCACACATCCAAGAGAAAACAAAATATAGATTTCGTACAACGAACAACAAGACACTTCTTAAAAACTCTTTCATACCATAGCACACTAAACTAAAAAAATAAAACATTTTAAGCGACTCCAAAAACATGACCACAACTCTTTCAAACCACAACACTCAAAATGTATGTCTCATTAAAAGTTTTCCTACACCTAAATGAAAGAAAAGAGTGCACACATTCGAGAGAAAATAAAATACAGATCTCGTACAACGTACAACAAGACACTTCTTAGAAACTCTTTCATACCATAGCACACTAAACTAAAAAATAATACATTTTAAGCGACTCCAAAAACATGACCACAACTCTTTCAAACCACTACACTCGAAATGTACGTCTTATTAAAAAATCTTCCAACACCTGGATAAAGGAAAAGAGTGCACACATCCGAGAGAAAACAAAATACAGATCTCTTACAACGAACAACAAGACACTTCTTAAAAACTCTTTCATACCACAGCACACTAAACTAAAAAAGAAAACATTTTAAGCGACTCCAAAAACATGACCACAACTTTTTCAAACCACAACACTTGAAATGTATGCCTCATTAAAATAACTCTTCCTACACCTAAATAAAAGAAAAGACTCCACACATCCGAGAGAAAACAAAATACAGATCTCTTACAACAAACAACAAAACACACTTCTTAAAAATAATTTCAAACCACAACACACTAAACTAAATGAAGCATAGGTGAAAAGAAATTCTTGTGATCATCCCTACTAGTCGAACAAATACATCCAAAAGAGCCCAACACGATCAAGGACAACCAAGGAAATACTCAAAACCTTTTTATAATATCCTTATCGTCTCCCGGCACTATTAAAGCAAAACAATTTAAAATCTCGAACTTGCTGCTAATGAACCCTCACAGCTCTAAACAGAGATCTAAAAATCTTCTAAACATCGCATGCTGCCCTTTTAGAAAGGAGTAAGAATCCAAAATTTAGTAAAGCACACCCTAAGGCGCGTTACACTTCTCCTCTTGTAAACATTAGAACGTTTTTCCAATAGTCGACTTTTCATGATGAGACCTGGTAATGGATTTTGATCCATTTCCTTAGCACTTATTTAGCTGACTACTGCTTGCCATGACATCCATAAACAGTCTAATTCTATGACATCCATATTTCCTTTAAAATCTTGGCACACTCATCCTACTTAACCACGTCTTGAAAAAAAGAGGTTTGAAACTCTACACTGCCATTTCTTTTACCGGAAATATTAATCGAAAACTGGAAAAAACTAACATCCCAATCTCTATCCCATATACTTAATCCAATCTAATTCTCCTAATTTTTAATCCAAACCACGAAAGATTCCTTCTAGACAATGGGACTTCTATAGAATTACAATTCTCTTTAAAAGAGTTTAAATTCTCAATTCCTCCCTGAAGAATCCTACAGTCACTCCGAACACTTTTGTTTCTCACATCATCCAATTCACCTCCCAAAACCAATTTCCTTGAGTGCTATTTTTCATCACATCAATTCCCTCCTGTAGACACTAATTTTTTCATTTTATTTTTAAAATTATTATTATTATAAATATTATTATTATTAAATAAAAAAATTATATTACAAGCTTAGATCCCGGGAGCCCATTTACATGGCCAGACCCAATCCAGGCCCAACCAGAACCGACCCAAGACTAGCCCTAAACTTGATTAGGGTTTGTATCCCATGCACCCAGCCGCCGCTTCTATCAACCGTTGGATCTGATTAGATCAAAGGTCCCCAGATGCACCAGAAACAACCCTAGGGTTATGATACCCTAGGGCCACATTGCCGACTCCTCTGCTACCACGCGACCATCGCCTCCAACGTCGTTCCACCCGTTGCCACGACGCCTGTCGAAGCTCCCAGAAGAGCTATTCCAGCCGCACGCACGTCGCCATTCTTTGGTGAATCACCACAAGTTCGGTGACTCAACAAAGCTCATATTTGGGACCGGTCCGAGAGCATCCTTGGTGGTGGCTATAAAAGCCACCACACTTGCGAAATGAAGGAAAAAGATAGCAAATAACAGAGAGAAGAATAGGGAACAACCGAGACCAACAACGGCGACAGAGAACAAGAACACAACAAGCAATATACGAGAAAAAAACTACTAACGATCCCAGTCAGCTACAAATCGAAAGAAAAAAGAAGAAAGGGAAGTAACTGACCCTCGGAGAGTCTAAACGTCGTCAGAGATCCACACATCGAAGGTAAAAAAACATAGATCTAGGAAAATCTAAGGATTTTTAGGAGAAACGAAGGCTGGATTTAGGACGACGGAAAGTTGAGCGTTAATTTGGGGTACTTTGGTATTTTTTGGCCACCGTGAACGGTGGTCGGCGGCGGTGAATATTTCCGGAGCAAAACGGCTGACAAGTGGCCAACTCTCTTCCCTGGTGGATGTCTTTCGAGAGAAGAGGGAGAATCTCTCGTTTTAGAGAGAGAGAAGAAAGGAAAATGAGAACGAATGGCCCTTAGGGCTGATTTTATGGGTTTAAATACTGTTGAGTTAATTGATTGACGGAATTGGCCAAGAGAGGGGTGAATTGGCAATTAAAAATTTGGTGGAAGCTTTTGTAAAAAATTGAAAGTAATTGCACAGCGATTTAGAGTGGTTCGACTTTCTCAACAAAAGTCTACGTCCACTACCTTAGATATCCACACTAAGGATTTTCCACAAATTCACTAATTTTTCTTTCTTTTGAGGACAAAGAGTAACCTTACAAACCTTCAAGAATTATACCCAAATTCTTGAGAACACTCTCTCCCAAAGAGAACAATACAAATTTGCAAACTTACAAGGAAATCCTCACAAGGTAGATTGTTTGCACAATTCTAGAACAAAGAAAAGAACACTCAAGAATGAATACAATTGAGTACAAGTAGAGTTCTTGAAAGCAAAATGAATATTGAATGAAAAATAGGCTTGAAAAGCTCAAACTTGAGGTTTGATGCTTTCTCTTTGATTCTCTCTTGATTCTAGTTGCTTGTTGTTTCTTGTTATTGATCAATGGCTTATAAGCTTGCTTAAATACACCTTGAATCACTTTTGAACGTTGGGGATCATTAATGAATTTATTGGAGCCGTTTAAGTGTGAAAACAATTAATATTTCTGCTTAGAGCGTGGGGGGAATCGGTACCCCCTCATGGGGAATCAGTTCCCTAAGTGTAAAATTCAAATATTCGACCGTTGAACAGTGGGGGAAATCGGTTCCCTTCGAGCATACTGGAATTTCTCGGAGCAAAACCATTCAGGGGGAATCGGTTCCCTCTGGACAAACTGTAATTTTTGGATTTGAAACGGTTCAAAATACTTTGTAAAATTATTTTGAAATTATTTTAAGATTAAAACTTAATTTTACACTTTAGTAAGGATTTAAAATGAACTTTGAAATACTTTGAGTAATATTTTGATATTCGATTTAATATATCGAATATGCTTAGAAAAATCATTTTCAAAATTAAAATTCTTTTAATTTAATTTGTTATATCGAAACATCAAAATGTTTTCAACAATCTCCCCCTTTTTGATATAACAAAACATTTTAAGATTTTCTAATTTCAAAATGAATTTTGATTTTGAAAAATACTACTCCCCCTTACTTTAACACTTTCTCCCCCTTTTTGTTAAATCAAAAAGACCCTATAAAAATGTTTTAAACAAGAATTTTGAAAAACGTAAGCCAATTAATTTATTAATATAAAGCTTAAGCTGCTAAGATCACAATCAAAAGAGAGGTTAGCCATTAGTTTCATAATCAATATTCATAAACATGTAATGGATAATCGGTCATATATGTCTAAATATGCAAAATAAACACGAAATCCAAATCAAATGTATTAAACATAAGTTCGAACAACCAAAAATACACAATCCAAAAGCATTCAAAATGTTTTAACAATAATGCAAATATCCAAGTTCAATCCAAACAAGCAAAGCAAAGATCAAAGTTTAAGCATCCGTAGGAGGATCGGGAGGAGGGAAATGAGCTCGCATAGCTGCCATTTCATGAGTGAGTGCATTAATACAAGCGTTGGTTGCTTCATTGTTTGCACGCATCTCCCGGAGAATTTCCAATTGTTGAGCTTCCATAGTCGAGAAGTGAGATTCTATGAAAGTGAAGCGAGAATTCAAGGATGCTTAATGGAAATCAAATGTCTCCATAAATGATTGAAAATATGGAGCCACTTGATCTTCTTACTGAGCTTGTTCCTCGTGCTGCTCCGGCTCATCGTCGGCTTCGTCAATATCTTGCATTAATTGTTCATGCTCGGGATCGTCGTCAACTTCTGGTGGAGCTTGTGAAGAACTAGCTCCCGGAGTATTCTCAGAAGATAGAACCCATTCACTGGTTTCTTTATTCTTTATCCATCCCGCTCTCGTTAAGGAAAGAAGATTAATTTGTTTTTTGAGAGGAAAGACGACATCTAGACCAACTCTAAGCCCGACTTTAGAAAATAGATTACTCAAGATGCAACCGTAAACTAGAGATGAACTGAGTTTCTTATGAGGAACAATATTTACAGTTTCAACAATTTCAGCAAAAATAATCTGAGGTAGGTTTATTTTAATATTGTTTTGGAAACAATGTAACCACCAAAGATCCAAGGCTCTAAGAGTTGAGTAACGACCTCCGGATGGTCAAAACCACCAAGAAATCATTAGATGAAGAAAACGATCATGAAGATCTAAGACACTCGCACTATCCCTTCTTTTATAACGAGAACCTAAAAGCTATTTTTCATTTGATATACCATTATTATCTATCCTAATTCATTAGCTATGTAAGCCGAGTCAATATGGAAGAATTATCCTAGGAGATAGGAACGAACTCCTATGGTTGGTTTGAGCTCGGTTTTTAATACAAACGGCATTAGAATAGAAGATGCGAATAAGTTGATGGTAAACTATAGGTTCAAGGTCACAAAGTTTATCAAATTTCCACTCTTGTAAAAGAGGAAGATATCTAAAATTGATATCTATCATAGCTTGAAGAGAAGGGATACGTTCTTCTCTAATTTTATAAGAGTCAAAATATTGATAATACCAAAAACGATGATTTCTAGGACCAGGATGATTGAAACACAAGTTTTGGATAGTAATATTAGGATCAACGGGATTAGGAATATGAATTTCAGGAATAGGAGGAGGATTTGGAGGTGGATTTGGTTGTTGGTTTGAACGACTAGATGAAGACCTAGCACGTTTAGGATTTGACATGGTTTAAGAAAATCAGAATAGAATGAATAACCTGCAATTATAAAACACAGTATGCAATGTAATCAATCCCAAAACTCAATTGAGTCCTCAATATTTCAAGGTTCTCTAAACCAATCCTAACGGGCAAAGTTTTTGAAAAACTTATTGAAAAATAAGGTTTTGAAAATCAATATATGTATAGTTTTCATAACAACAACATAATCCAATCAAAACACAATAATTTGAAAAACAAATTTTTTATTTCGAAAATTTCAAAGATTTTGGAAAATTCTTGTGTTTTTTATGAAATTAGTTGTAAAATCTAGTTTATAATCACTAAACAATCAAAACCCATTCACTATTTCAATCTAGAAATAATTAAAACTAGTTCTATGTTCAAAATTTGATAAAATAGAAGTTTTAGAAAAATACCTTGAAAATATTTGGATTTTGTGAGAATGTGATGATTTTTGCACTAATTTGATGATTCCAACAGGTTTAGGAGATGATATTTGAAGTAATTACGGTTAAGAAATGTTGTTTTTGAATCAAAGTGATGATTTGGGGAGAGAGAGGAGGAGAACAACGAAGAGAAGAGAATAAGTGAGGGTTTGAAAATTTTGGGTGTTTTGCCCGTGTTTAAAAAACAGAACCCCAGGGGGGTATCGATTCCACTAGGGGGAATCGGTTCCCCTTCAAATGGGTATCGATCCCCTCTGCCCTATAATTCAAAAATCTGTATTTTAAACACTCAAAATGCTAAATTAATCTTTTCTAGTGGTAATGGCAACTCATATATAAAAAATTAATTATGTTCAATCAATCAAATTAATCCTTAAATTACATTTGAACATAAAGTTAATTTTTCATCAAGAATCATAAACTCCCCCTAACTAATAGCAATGAATGTAATCAGAAATTACTAATATAAGCATTTTTCATTTATTCTTTAAAGTGCTAAAATTATTTTAAACACTTAGCGAAGATAGGTCAGTTAAACCTAATTTCTCCCAAGTGTCCAAAAACGTTCCTTGTCTAAAGGTTTTGTAAAGATATCCTCTAATTGATGCAAAGTATCAACAAATTCTAGAACTACATCTTCCTTAGTGACATGGTCTCTAATGAAGTGATGTCTTATTTCAATGTGCTTAGTTCTAGAGTGTTGGATGGGATTTTTAGTGAGACAAATAGCACTAGTATTGTCACACTTGATAGGAATGGTACCTACTTCAATTCCATAATCAAAAAGTTGTTTTTTCATCCATAAAACTTGTGCACAACAACTACCAGCTGAAATGTATTCCGCTTCAGTGGTAGATAATGCAACACAATTTTGTTTCTTTGAAAACCAAGAAATCAACATATTTCCAAGGAATTGGCAAGTACCGGAGGTGCTTTTCCTATCTAATTTGCATCCTCCATAATCCGCATTAGAAAAGGCATGCAAGCTAAAGCTAGAGTCTCTAGGATACCAAAGTCCTAAACTAGGAGTGTCCTTAAGGTATCTAAAGATTCTCTTAACAACTAGTAAATGTGATTCCTTAGGGCATGATTGAAATCTAGCACATATGCAAACACTAAACATAATGTCCGATATAATTTAACATCTACACATTTACCTCATTCATCTAAGTCAAGCTTTGTTGAAGAGCTCATTGGAGTGTCATGAGGCTTGCCATTTTCCAGTCCAAATTTCTTGAGCATATCTTTGACGTACTTAGCTTGATTGATGAAGATGCCATCTTTTCTTTGCTTGATTTGGAGTCCCAAGAAAAATGAGAGCTCCCCCATCATGCTCATTTCGAATTCACTTTGCATTAGCTTAGAAATTTCTTGGCAAAGAACATCATTAGTAGAACCAAATATTATATCATCAACATAAATTTGAACTACTAATAAATCTTTACCTTTATGCTTAAAAATAGTGTAGTGTCAACCTTCCCTTTTGAAAAACCTTTTTCAATTAAAAAGTTTGACAATCTTTCATACCAAGCTCTAGGAACTTATTTTAAACCATAAAGTGCTTTTGTCAATTTAAGAACATGATCCAGAAATTTTGAATCTTCAAAACCTGGATGTTGTTCCACATACACTTCTTCTTTTATAAAACCATTTAAAAATGCACTTTTAACATCCATTTGATATAATTTAAATTCATGAAAACATGCAAATGCTAATAAGATTCTAATTGCTTCCATCCTAGCTACGGGAGCGTATGTTTCATCATAGTCTATGCCCTCTTCTTGAGTATACCCTTGAGCAACAAGTCTAGTCTTGTTTCTCACTATATTACCACTCTTATCAAGCTTCTTCCTAAATACCCATCTAGTACCTATAGTAGATTTATTACTAGGCCTTTCAACTAATGTCCATACTTTACTTCTCTCAAATTGATTTAACTCCTCTTGCATAGCCATAATCCAATGTTCATTAGTTAATGCTTCTTTAATATTCTTAGGCTCTATGCATGAAATAAATGCAACATAATTACAAATATTTTTAAGAGAAGATCAAGTTGTTACCCCTTTGGATGGATCACATATAATCTCACCATCCTTGACATAGTTGTACTCTCTTGGATAAGATACTTCCCTTTCTTCAATGGTTGGATTCTTGAGAGGATCATGAGTTTCCTCATCTTTCGTTTCTTCCTTTGATGATGATTCTCCAACGTCATGTCTAACGTCATTTGTATTTATAATACCTACATCATCATTCAAACAAGAATCCTTCCTCAGAAGGAGATTATCATCGAAAACAACATGTATAGATTCTTCTACAACCAAAGTTCTTTTATTAAATACTCGATAAGCTTTAGAATTTAAGGAATAACCCAGAAAAATTCCTTCATCAATTTTAGCATCAAATTTGCCAAGATTGTCTTTACCGTTGTTTAAAACAAAACATTTACATCCAAAAGGATGAAAATAGCTAATGTTAGGCTTTTTAATTTTGAAAATTTCATATGGAGTTTTCTTTAAAATTGACCTAATCATTACTCGATTTACAACATAACAAGCGGTATTTGTGGCTTCCGTCCAAAAATATTTTGGCAAATTATTTTCACAAAGCATGGTTCTAGCCATTTTTTTTAAAGTTCAATTTTTCCTCTCAACAACTCTATTTTGTTAAGGGGTTCTTGGTGCTGAAAAATTATGGCTAATACCATTAGAATTACAAAACTCATTAAATCCAAGATTTTCTAATTCAGTGCCATGATCACTTCTAACACTAGTGATAGAGTAACATTTTTCGTTTTGGATTACTTTTGAAAATGTGATGAAATTTTCTAATGCTTCATCTTTAGTACTTAAGAATAGAACCCAAGTATATCTAGAATAGTCATCTACCAAGACAAATGCATATTGTTTTCCACCCAAGCTAGTAGTCCTAGTTGGCCCAAAAAGATCTATATGGATCAATTGTAATACTCTACTAGTTGACACATCATTAATGGATTTAAAATAAACTCACTTTTGTTTTCCTTTAGCACAAGCATCACAGATTTTATCATTATCAAATTTTAGTTTAGGCAGCCCTCGAACCAATTCCCCTTGAACTAACCGTTGCAAAACACTCATACTAGCATGTCCTAGTCTCCTATGCCATAACCAACTATCATGCTCATCCTTAGCAACTAGGCATAAATTAGTCACATTAATAAAATCTAAATGCACCATGTAAATGTTTCATATTCTATGACCAATAAGCATAATCCGATTAGATGCAATGTCAATAACTGTACAACCATTAGTTTCAAACATGACATTGAATCCTTTATCACAAAATTGACTAATACTCAAAAGATTATGATTTAATACATTCACATATAAAACATTTTTAATTTGTATGGAAGAGGTATTACCTATTGTATATATACCTTCTATGTGACCTTTTGAATTATCACCAAAAGTCACTTCTCCCCCATTTTTGGCGTTAAGCTCTATGAACCGGTTTTTGTCCCCGGACATGTGTCTCGAGCATCCACTATCAAGGTATCATGAATTTGTATTTATTTCCCGTGCCTTGTAGCAATGCTCCTTTTCCTACAAACATAGATTAATTTATAATTTTTTGTACCCAAATTCTTTTGGGTCCATATTCATTAGTTTCTAAAATCCTTGTTCCCTTTGGTATCCATTTATGAAGGACATCCTTATCTTTAGTAGTAATGAATTCTTTAGGAACCCATACATTCCTAACAGTTTTACCATTAAAGGTTCGTTGAGGACTTCTATGATTGTAGCTTCTAAAACTTTTCTTAACAAAGTTGGATTTTGAATTCTCACCGTTTACAAAACTTTTTGTTTCAACCTTATTAAAAGAAGTTTTAAGATCATCAATCTTCTTTTGATGATCATCATGAACTTTTGAAAGTAAGTTATGCAAATAAGTATTTTTCTTTTCAAAATCACTAATTTTGATTTGCAATTCTTTGATCTTACTTTCAAGCTCATTGTTGGTCTTGGATATAAACTATTTTCGTTTTTCAATTTTGAAATATCATTTTTGTATTTTGAAAATAGAGTCTTATAATCCGAAGCCAACCCATTATAATCCTCTAATAACTCATCATAAGATAATTCATCCAAATCGAATGAGTTAGAGGTTACCTTAGAATCTCCCCGATAGCCATCAAGCACAGGTTTGCAACTTCTTGTTCCTCTTCATCGGAACCTTCTTTATTGCTCCATGTAGTTACATGAGCCTTGTGCTTCTTTTTGGATTGACCATTTTTCTTCAATTGTGGGCAATCATATTTGACATGCCCTGGCTTTTTGCATTCATAGCAAATGATCGGGTCTTTCTCATTCGATTCAGTTTTGAAGCCTTCATGACGTTTGAATTTTCTTCCTCGGTTGGGCATCATCAACTTTCTAAATCGTTTGGCAAATAATTCCATTTCCTCGTCATAATCATCATCATTCGAATCACTCTCATCTTTTATGGATTTGAGAGTAACTCTAATGTTTTTCTTCTTCTCCTTCTCCTTTGGTGTCTCGTCAATCTTATCGAGGTCCACTTCATCTTCAAGCATCATTTCATGAGTGAGAAGGGAACCGATTAGTTCTTCAAGTGTTAAGGACGTTAGGTCCTTAGACTCAATGATTGCCATCTTCTTTGATTGCCACGATTTTGGAAGGGAGTAGACTAACTTCCTCACAAGCTTTTCATTTGAAATGATCTCTCCATATGATTTGAGACCATTGACAATCGTTGAAAATCTATCTGTCATAGCTTTGATATCTTCATTTGGTTTCATCCTGAAATTTTCATAGCTATGCGTTAGAATACTAATTTTAGATTTCTTTACCTCATCGGTACCTTCATGAGTGACTTGAAGTTTGTCCCATATTTCTTTGGTGGTTGTACAAGATGAAACTCTTCCGTATTCATCTGGTCCAAGAGCACAAAATATGATATTGATGGCTTTGGAGTTGAGCTGGAACATTCTTGTCTCTCCTTCACTCATAATCTTGGATGAGTGAGAGGCTTGATGTATCCGTCTTCTACGGCATTCCAACCTCCCATGTCACTTGCTTGAATGAAGTACATCATCCTATTTTTTCAATAGGCATAGTTAGCCCCATTGAAGAAATGAGGCTTGTTGACGGGCATCGAATCGAGACCGGAGTCAAAGTTTGAAGTAGAGGCCATTAATGACTTTGATTATCGATGTAACTCTTCCCGAATAGACTCAAGAGGCGATTAAACATTCAAGTGAGTTAGGCTCTGATGCCAATTGTTGAGTTAATCGATTGACGAAATCGGCCAAGAGAGGGGGTGAATTGGCAATTAAAAATTTGGTGGAAGCTTCTGCAGAAAATTGAAAGTAATTGCACAGCGATTTAGAGTGGTTCGGCTTTCTCAACCAAAGTCTAAGTCCACTACCTTAGCTATCCACACTAAGGATTTTCCACAAATTCACTAATTTGTCTTTCTTTTGAGGACAAAGAGTAACCTTACAAACCCTTAAGAATTATACCCCAAATTCTTGAGAACACTCTCTCCCAAAGAGAACAATACAAATTTGCAAACTTACAAGGAAATCCTCACTAGGTAGATTGTTTGCACAATTCTAGAACAAAGAAAAGAACACTCAAGAATGAATACAATTGAGTAAAAGTAGTGTTCTTGAAAGCAAAATGAATATTGAATGAAAAATAGGCTTGAAATGCTCAAACTTGAGGTTTGATTCTTTCTCTTTGATTATCTCTTGATTCTAGTTGCTTGTTGTTTCTTGTTATTGATCAATGACTTCTAAGCTTGATTAAATACACCTTGAATCACTTCTGAACGTTGGGGATCATTAATGAAGTTATTGGAGCCGTTTAAGTGTGAAAACAATTAATATTTCTGCTTGGAGCGTGGGGGGAATCAGTACCCCCTCATGGGGAGTCAATAACCCCTCATGGGGAATCGGTTCCCTAAGTGTAAAATTCAAATATTTGATCATTGAACAGTGGGGGGAATCAATACCCCCTGGGGGGAATCGATTCCCTCCGAGCATACTGGAATTTCTTGGAGCAAAACCATTCAGGGGGAATCGGTTCCCTCTGGACAAACTGTAATTTTTGGCTTTGAAACGATTCAAAATACTTTGTAAAATTGTTTTGAAATTATTTTAAGATTAAAACTTAATTTTAGACTTTAGTAAGAATTTAAAATGAACTTTGAAATACTTTGAGTAATATTTTGATATTCGATTTAATATATCGAATATGCTTAGAAAAATCATTTTCAAAATTAAAATTCTTTTAATTTAATTTGTTATATCAAAACATCAAAATGTTTTCAACAAATACCATCTCCAAACGACGCCGTTTTGGGGAGGGGTTTCTGTGTAATTTTGGGGGCAGGTAAAACTATTCTGTGGTCCCTGTATTTTAGAGTTATTTCAATTTGGTCACTAAATTATATTTTATGAATATTTTAATTTGGTCTCCAAATTATATTTATTTATAATTTACTCATTAATCTTATTTATATAATATTTAGGATAAATACTCATTTTAGTCCTCTATTGTTTTAAAAATTAATATTTTAATCCCGATTAAATAATTAAGGCTAAATTACACGGTTAATGTCTATACTTCATAATATTTCAAATTAGGACTTTGAGTTTTTGTATTTTATATTTTAATCCTATTGTTTTAATTTTCTCGATTTTAGTCACTATTTAATTGCAATTTACTATTATCTTTTTAATTTCAATATGTTTAATTTAATACTTTATATATTATTTATTTTAGCATATAAATATATATTAAATAATAGTATTTGTTTATTTTAAATATTAAGATAGGGTTGTCTTAAATTAACTAGAGGTCATATTCCGATATTTTTACTAAATAAATATTTTATTTATAAATATATATATATATATATATATAGTATTATTAAAATTATTATTTTTATTTTAATTAATATTTATTTATTTTTAATATTAAGAAAGAGGTCGTCTTAAAATAACTAGATGTCATTTTCTAATATTTTAAAAATAAATAAAATATTATATTTACTTTAGTTTTTTTAAATTATTTTATATTGTTATTAATATTTATTTAATATTAAAGAAAGAGGATGTCTTAAAGAAACTAGATGTGCTTTTCTGCTATTTTAAATAAATAAATTCTTTATTTATAATTTATAAAAATCATTTTATATATGTTTTTTTAAATTATGCGATTGAATTTGGAATAAGCGGATCATAAATTAAATTTATTTGAATTCTTAAATTCACTACTAGAGACAATATATAATCTACATGTACCAATTTTGGGTGTTGTGGGGTGCTAATCCTTCCCCAAACGTAATCGACCACGAATCCCTTTTTATTAATAAAAAGAATGAATTTTTGGTTATAAATGCAGACTGATTTATCTTTAAAAATAGTGTTTTCTTAAAAACTCTTTTAAAAGATGATTTTTAGGTATTCAACTTACCTTACCCAAAAAGGTCGATGGCGACTCCAAAAAATTTCCTTAAAAAACATTTATTCATTCACATTACTTTTTCCGCTAAGGAAATTTCATGCCCGGGCGAAAACCGGTTACGACAACTTGGCGACTCCGCTGGGGACCCTGGTCAAACTTAAGTCGATTATATATTGTCTCTATAATTAGAAATTGAGAATCCAATTTAATTTAATTTATGATTCTTTTGATTCTTTCAATTTATTTCATACTCTTGTATATTTGATTGCTTTTTAGATATTAATTTTTGTGTGAAAATTTCTCCTCACACACAACACTTGCATTACATAAACATAAGCTCTGTAAATGAGCTCTTTTCCCTTTTAAGTGGGAGTGAAAGTGACGTCTTCGTGAGAATTTATTCTCTGTGTCAGACATAGCAAGTAACTTTTGGGGTTCATATATCCTATGTCTTCGTGAGGATTTATTCTCCGTGTCAGGCATAGGGAAATGTGTCCCCTCGAATTGAACTCAATCCTCTAAAGTCTGTAATTGACTAGGATTGAGGGTTTGGCAGCCCAAGGGGGTACCAACATGGACAATTCGAGTACCTTTACCCCTAGAACTGAAACCCTGCATATAATAAACCCTAGAAATTCACCCGATCTAAGACAATGCCGAAACTTTGTCCGTAGGTGTACACAAAGGAGAAATAAGCTCTAGCTTTTAATTTATTTGATTTCATTTTAGTTATTCTAAATAAATGCATACGAACTAAAAATCATGCGGTTAGGTTAATTTTTCCAAACAAAGCATGAAACTAGAAAGCATGAGGTTAGGATTTATACCCTGATAAATAGAATCTTTTCTTTCCATTAGTTGGTACTGACCATTTTATTATTTTCTTATTTTTATTTATTTTGTAGATACATTTTATTTTGCTCTAATTTGTTTATATTAATTTCTTTTACTTGCATTACATGATCTTGACATAACCAGAAGGTGTTGATTCGAGAGTGGACATCAATTCGGAAAGTATTCATAAATGAACAACAAGTTTTATGATCAAGCAAACTATGACGCAGCCAAGGAATGTCATCCTGAGGGAACTTCGAAGATAGAGGAGAGTTATGCACCCAAAGATCGTATGTACGTTGAAGAGCAAAAGGAGATATGGGAAATAAGAGAGAAAATGTCCAAGATGATGGTTAGAATATCTGTTTTGGCTAAAGAAAAGAGATTCCTGCACAAAAAGAGAGAAAGTTCAATGAATATAATCCTGCAATTTCAAATATGCAAGGGACTTCTGATCCTAACCAATTTTAGAAATTACAGACAGTCATCATTCGTATTCACAAGTTATCTGGAGATACCTAGGAAATGGTGACAACTGTAAAAGCTCCCAGAAATGGGAAGAAATTATGTAATCTGAAATCGTCAAGGTTTAGTTTGCTCCCGACGTCTGAAACTCAAGTTCAATCAAGGACAAAAGGTGGTTCTTATTTCGATACTATCCCTATATCATATGAGGAGTTGTACGAGAATCTAATTGAAGCACGAGAAGCGTCTCCTCATTATGTGAAACCATTACAACCTCCGTATCCGAATTGGTATGACATCAACGCTTATTGTGAATATCATACCGGAGCTCAAGGACATACCATTGAGAATTGCCTTGACTTCAAATATCAAGTATAATGTGTTTTGGATCATGGAATCTTAGAGTTTATGAATAATGATCAACTTAGTTTGGTAATTGAAGGTCCTGCTAGATTAATAGCAAAAGTGTTCAAAGGTAAGAGTATCAGTAGGGGCGTCCAGAAGGAAGAAGATTTGCTGAGGTTTGAGGCTCAAATACGTCATTTAAAGATTAAAAATGATAAATTGAGCATAGAAATGGAAACCATGCATGAGGATTTATAAAAGGTCAATCAAGCCTTTAAAAATGTTGGTATAGGAAACACCCCAGAAGAGTGTATAACAGTGGTAACCAAATTGGAAAAGAACTGCAACATACATGAAATGCGAGAGCCAAGAAGTTTTCTCAAGATTTATGAAATGCAGAAGAAAGACGCAATACAACTGTCATTGAATTTGGAAAATGTAAAGCCAAAAATCAAATGTTGAATAGTTCTATGACCAACATGGAAGCATCATATCAGATCCATCAGCATGAGATCGATACTGAATTAAAAGCCACTAGAGCCAAGAACAAGACATTGAAGAAATGTTTAGATGATTATGGAGATCTTGTATGAGAAGTTCTTGAACATAAAGATTCTCTCACAAGAAAAAATGAACAACATTGTCTACAATTTCGAGAATTGACATAGAAGATGAAGGAAAAAGACAATATAATGAAAGAGTTGCTGCTCAAGCAAATAATGTGGCTCATAAGCTGGTATACTTTGCTGGCTACATGAGAAAATTAAAGCAGATTGACAACTCCACGCTTGAGCCTGAGTGGAAGTTAATTTGGCTTTTAAGGGAAATAGAGAAGTTAGGAGTGAAAACTATCCCCTACATGTAAAAGTTTTGTTTGATGTATCGAAACTTTTGTGTTCAATGAAATCTGTTTTAAGATGATCACTCTTGAGTAACACCTTTTTCATACATGCATTTTCACTTTGCATCTTTGCATTCATACTTTTATTTTTGCTATCATATTGCACAATTTGCATTCCCATTTTTTTACATTTTCGCATTTACATTAAAATTTTATTTAAGTATTATTATATGCATTGGTTATAAAAACATGTAAATAATTCATGAAAGGTTTTGCAACAATAAAATCGAGATCATTCTTTTATATTATTGTACCATTATCATGAAAACAATGGAGCAATCTTATGAAGGACTACAAGATCAGTGGCCAGAATAATTGACAGGGTTACACCAAGACACAAGGAATGAAGCATTGAATTCTTTACAAGATGGATCAAATCAAATTATTCAAGTGATGGCATCTGATAAAGAAGAGATAACTGTTAAAGAGCAACAATGCTGTCAAGTTAATGCATCAAGAATGATAACATAACCTGGGGAATCCCACTCGAACCCAAAGAATAACCTCATTAATTATTCACAACATGAGGATAGATTCAAGAGGGGGATGAAGAAATCAAAAATATGAAAGGTGTTAATGCATCCCACAAACAATTAGAAGCAAGAGAGCTCAGTTTGGTACCAGATTTTGTTATTCCCCATGAATTCAAAATGCCTGATTTTGAGAAATATGATGGCACCAGTTGTCCCCTAATCCACTTGAGGATGTTTTGCAGAAAAATGGAAGGATATTTAAATTCTGATGATTTATTAATTCACTCCATCCATGATAGTCTTGTTGGGCCAACAGTAGTATGGTACAATCATTTGAACCAAGAGAAGATTAAGAGATGGTTTGATCTAGCTGATGCATTTTTGGGACAATATCGATATGTTAAAGGCTTAGCTCCAACACGTATAGATCTTCAAAGAGTAAAGATGAAAGCCAATAAAGGATTTCAGAAGTATGCCTTAAGATGGAGAGAAGTGCAGCACAAGTTCAACCTCCCATGTTAGAAGAAGAGATATCACATATGTTTCGTGATTCCCTTCCCGCTCCTTTCTTTGAGTTAATGTTGGTAAATACGACGAAGGAATTCGAGAATCTTATAACAAATGGAGAATTAATTAAAAATGTAATCAGCGAAGGAAACTCAAAAGTCATATCCAATAGCCTGATGGATCAAAAAGCAAAAGCTGATGATGTGAATGAATGTCGCATCTAGAATCCCCGCCACTGCAAAAGAAAAAAGAGCAAGTAGTTATTCGGATCGACCAAAGAAAGTCATGCGATCAAGAAATACTTTGGAGGTGTTCCAAACTTCCATTTCATACTTGTACCCTCATTTGATTAAAGGTCAGTACATTACTCCAACACCAATGAAAATGCTAACAAACCCTTCTGCTCATAGCTATGATCAATGTAGTGTTTGTGATTTACAATTGGGGGTATTTGGGCATTCTACAGGAAATTATAGGCTATTGTTAAAAGAAATAGAGATGCTCGTGGACAATAGAGTCTTGACACAAGAAATAATCAAGAACTGGGGGGCAAATAAGGATGAAAATCCTGGGCCAAGTACACACCCAACATTCAAGGAATGATAGAGCAAGCTAAATAAACAAGTGGAAGTTGTTATCTACCACTGTAGTACCTTTCTATTTTCAACATCATGTTTTCACATGTTTTTTGTTCCTTTCTCCGCCTTTTGTGCAGTAAATAAATTTGTGTTGCTTTTAAGGTTATGAGCATTGAATCAATTTTGCAATCTTACAGTTCTTTGAATATCAACTGGATTAAAAAAACTCTTTAATGATTAGAGTTACAATCTTTGACAAAATATCAAGATTGAAAACCAGAAAAACAAGGACCCTTGACCTTACCTCAGAAGAAATATACCCAAACACTACCCTTTTCCACAAAAATGAGAGAGCTTTCTCCAATGTAAGGAATTAGGCAAAAGGCTTGGTATTTACATATATAGCTGTACAATGTGGGGCATCTTGTGTAACATTACAAAGCTGACTAGATTTCTTTTCTATTGATGAAGTTCGACGATGAAACTTTGACAAATCTAGTCTAAAGTCAATTGCTTGGAAATTGAAATTTGTTAATGAGATTTTCTGAATTCTGCCAAACACATAGGCTATAACAAGTTCTCTTAAAAAAGAGTCATATATTCAAAGCATGACCTTGATCGGGTATTTGGCAGTTCGGTGTTTGCTCCACTGTGATTGTCAAGTCAAAGACATTGTGATGAGTTGAACCCTTTAATTAGTCCAATGAAGACTAATGTCAATAAAGCTGAATTTAGCTAGCCAAAATGGAAAAAGAAGTTTTTGAAAAAAGAAGACCTGTTATAGTCTATTTCACACACGTACACACAGAAATCTAGTTATTAGATCGATGTTTTCACACTGCTTTATCAAGGATTTCAGGGAATTGAAATGGAAGTATTCTAGAAGGTCTAGTAACCGTTATGCTAGATTGTGTCATTTTGTATGTATCTAGTTAAAGATACCAAGTCAAAGAAAGTGAGGTATGTGACAATGTTCACAAAGAGAGAGAGGATTAACATCTTAAATAGATATAACCATAGAAAATAGAAAAGCCGTCCTGAAATCAAACCAAATTTTGGATACTTGTCAAAGAGCTATAATTCTTAAACATTAAAGAATTGTTGATTCTTTTGATATTCTTTGAACTCATGATTATGATTTGATTCTATTGTGAACCTTTAATGGGTAATACTTTACAAAATTCTTTCATTCTTTGATAAAGAAAGGAAGAAAACATTTTCAAACAGGATAGTCTCAAATGAGGAAGGTCCTTGAAGCAAATTGTTTCCTATTCTACCTCTATTGTAGAAAAAGAATGAGCGAGGCCAGAATGATGAAGTATTTCACTTTCTTGAAAGCAAGTGGTCCAAGAAGCCAGAAAGACTGGAGAAATGAGCTTGTAACAATCTCCTATGACATTATTAGCAACTCATCAAGAAAGATTATCATATTTAAAAGGGACACTTATCTCATACTGATGGCGATAAACATCACCAGACAAATTACTTTCCGCAGCCACTAATCCATGTCCTCTAGCAGATCCTCCAATCACAGAGCCATAAGTCTCATTAGTTGTATTATGGGAATGAACAAGTCCACCACCTGCACTCTGGTTATACTGTTATGCTGGCTCAAGTCTTGATACATCATTGCTACCTCATCCATGCCGATCATTTTCTTTTTTAGGATTATGTCCATTATGTCCTTCAGAAGATTGTTGAACTTGAATTTGAGAACTTATAGGCACATAATAAGATATTGGAACAGATTCTACACTTATAGACCTTTCATATTGGGTAACATTGGTTACAGGATTCCAAAAGTAGAGATAACCAGTTTTATCATCAACTAAACATTTCCATGGTTCGAGAAGAGTGGGATATGGTAGTGCGTATCTTGGAGAAAAAGAAAAGGCAGTCGCTGTAGCAGTCATTACAAGAAAATGCACCAACAAAAATCTTCGAGTTCATCCCAGTGATGTTTATTTCTTCTGATAAGGTTGTTACACAGGATGACACCGATAACAAGGTCGAATCTACCAAATCTACTCATCAATTGCTCCAATCGATCATCATTCAGTTCTTGCACATCTTCTTTCAAATGTATGTCGAGTCGACTTAGAATGGATTACGAAGCAATTTATACCACATTGTCCGACTAGATCCCTCCAGATCCAAAAAATGGTCACTCATTCAGAAGAGGCAAATATCTCAGACATTTCCATCAGAATGATTGATCACTTCTTAAGTTTGTGACAACATGAAGAGAATTCCTCAAATTACTTGACAACACTACTGTTTAGTGACACCAGAATGAGAGTATTCAAGATTAACATATTTGTTCACGAATAGAGCCACGAGTAACCTCATTGGGGCATTAGCAAAATTGGACCTCGTGGATATCATGAAATTCAAATCAAACAAACATTGAGAGTAAGCCTTACAGTTTAGAATATGGGGCATTTTGAAGGCTCAATTCAGACATATCCATGTGGGACATCTCGAAGGCCCATTTAAACCACAAGAAAAATGTTGGGGCATTTTAAAAGCCACTTCAGACAGATCCATATGGGGCATTGTGAAGGCTCACATCAGTATTAAAAACGTTGGGGCATTTTGAAAGCTCACATCAACAAGAATAAAATTTTGGGGCATGTTGAAAGCCTATTTTAATCATAAATAGGAATGTTGACGCATTTTGAACGTTTGTATTAGCAAATATTGGGGCATACTGAAGGCCCATATCATCCTGTGACAATATCATTGATTTGAGCAAATATTTCCAGTAAGACAGAAAGGAATGAAAAATGAAAATGGTGAAATAGTGACAGTGGAGCTGACTATGCATAATTGCTTCGTTCATCAGGCAGTTGCATTAGGGTCTTGGTGGTGAACAAATATTTACTCAGCAAATATGGTTTCAAATATCCAATCTTCTTAACCATGTGTCACATGACAGCGTGTTATTTGTTAAGCTACATCATGGTTGAATGGATAAAGATGATCCCCATACAGACCATTCGATCCAGGGTTTAATTTCTTAAGCTCTCAGCTTTGAATTTGGTCTTTTGTGTGTCGGTGATGATTAGAAATATTTCTATGAGGTTCCTGGCGGTTAGTTTCAATCATATTGTTAGGGTTACGAAGCTATTTTTCATGACAGTTTTCGCTTACTTGATGACATTGAAGAGAGAGGCTTGGCTTACGTACATTACCCTTATTCCCATGTTACTGGGGTTATCATTGCCATTCCGGTGAACTGACTTTTCATTCATTTGGTTTTATCATGGATGTTTCATCTACTGCAGTAAGAATTCCATGAACCACATTCTATACATGGCTCCTATAGTGGATATGTTTCTACGTACTACAACACTCATTATGGAAGAAAACGTGATCGATATCACCTTTGCCCTTGCCCGAGATGATAACAAGATCAGTTGGTATCTCTTATTCAATTCGGCACTAGCATATTTTGTGAATTTGACCAACTTTTTGGTCATGAAACACACCAGCATCCCATTTGTATTCCCACTGAGCTTTGTTCTCAATTGGTCTTGTGACATCATAAAAAAGCTTTGAATACTATGAAAAAGCCTCACTAACAAACATCGGTGCAGAAGCCATAGGAAAGGATGAATGTGTTGTCAAATGTTTTACGAACATCTGGCCAGAAGCCATAGGAAAGAATGAATGTGTTGTCAAATGTTTTTTGAACATCTGAGCAGAAACCACATGAAATGATGAATGTATTGTTAAATGTTTTATGAACATCTGGGCAGAAGCCACAGGAAAGGATGAATGTGTTGTCAAATGTTTCATGAACCACTGATTATGGTGCTTAACCAATATTGCAGATCATATGGTGTTTCCATTTATTGATCCGAGATGAAGTTTGTCTTCTTCAACCCCAAGGTTAGAAGTAAGAAATGATGAAGATTTCTTTCCATGAGAAGAAAAGATGAAATTTTAACAACAAGAAACTAGTGGAGCCAACTAAGATTGAACAATAGGTTGTTGTTAAACATCTGGGCATGATATGGTCCAAGTTGCCTTGTTCGAGATCTGATTAGATGTGGAGACATAAAAGGAATTAGGATAAATCTTCCTTATGATGTGTTTCAAGAGTCAAATTAAAATAGACGTTGCTCTCCTAATTAATCTCTGCTGAGTTTGGGCATATCTACATATTATTCTTCAAAGATGATAGATTCTCTCTTCAAAGATGATAGATTATGTTTTCAAAGATTAAAGCTTTATTGGATTTCTACACAAGTCCAGGCGAAGAAAGCCGATGTTATCAAAGGCAAAAATAGGACATCAAGGTCATAATTCTGATTACAACCAGAGTTCCATAAATGAAACATTTCTTCTGAGACTTTAATGAAACAAAGAATACACAAAGATACAAGTTTATCAGATGTTTCTTCATAAATGCAAGCTTGATAGCATAAGTTGCTACATTGATATATGCAGAAAACCCTATAATGACTAAGTGAAGGAAGACTGAGTTCACCACTTTGAAGTAACATGAAGATTGCATCAACATTTATGCATTCATAAGAACATCATTTGCATAATAGACAATGCATTACATTGACATATTTAATTGCATTCAAATATGAAGTTTTACAGGTCTTCGTATGAAAAAAGAAGATTCATGATGGAAAATACCTTACAAAGGGAAGGTAGAATTCAAATCATATCAGGAGAGGCAAACATATGAAGAATAGATGGATGCAATCCATAGAAGAAGTATTATTTTGAAATGGGGCATGTTACCCAATCAACAAGTTATTTTGAAAAATGAGAAAATGATTTCCAAAGTTTCTCATCTAATCTTTTCTGAAAATGAAATTGTTGAATAGTAAGAAAATGATTTACAAAGTTTCTTACTTAGTAAACTATTTCCCACATCTGTAAGACCTTCAGTGCATGATGTTTTCAAAACCTTCGGGTCATCTGTAAGACCTACAGTGCTTGATGTTTACAAAGCATTCAGTCATCTGTAAGACCTTCAGTGCATGATGTTTTCTAAACCTTCGACCATCCATAAGACCTACAGTGCAAGATGTTTTCAAAAAGCCTTCGGGAGCTTTTTGATATTTAAAGCCTCTGGGTCATCTGTAAGACCTACAGTGCAAGATGATAAGACCGCAGGGCCATCCATAAGACCTACAGTGCATGATGTTTTCAAAAAGCCTTCGAGAGCTTTTTGATATTTAAAGCCTTTGGGTCATCTGTAAGACCTACAGTGCAAGATGATAAGACTTCAGGACCATCCATAAGACATACAGTGCAGGATGTTTTCAAAAAGCCTTCAGGAGCATTTTGATATTTAAAACCTTCGGGTCATCTGTAAGACCTACAGTGCAAGATGATAAGACCTCAGGGCCATTCATAAGACCTACATTACAGGATGTTTTCGAAAAGCCTTCAGGAGATTTTTGATAATTAAAGCCTTCGGGTCATCTTTAAGACCTACAGTGCAAGAAGATAAGACCTCAGGGCCATCCATAAGACCTAAAGTGCAGGATGTTTTCAAAAAGCCTTCGGGAGCTTTTTGATATTTAATGCCTCCGGGTCATTTGTAAGACCTAAAGTGCAAGATGATAAGACCATAGGGCCATCCATAAGACCTACAGTGCAGGATGTTTTCAAATGAGATTTTAAGAAACTGGTTTTCAAAGGTTTCTTGATCTTAAATCCTCCGGGTCATCTGTAAGCTTTCCGAGAAAGATGATAAGTCATCCGGGCCATTCATAAGACCTCTGGGAAGATTGTTTTCAACATTTTCATCATACTCAAAAGAGACCAAATGAAAAAATTTATTGTCTTTTTTATCTTTGCTCTATTCTTGTTAACACAAGAATGAGCAAAGAGGGGCAGCTGTAGACACTATTTTTTTCATTTTATTTTTAAATTTATTATTATTATTATTATAAATATTATTATTATTAAATAAAAAATTATATTACAAGCCCAGATCCAGGGAGCCCATTTACAAACCCACAGCCCGTTTACATGCCCAGGCCCATTCCAGGCCCAACCAGAATCGGCCCAAGACTAACCTTACACCTGATTAGGGTTTGTATCACATGCACCCAACCACTGCTTCTATAAATCATTGGATCTGATTAGATGCAACGGTCCCCAGATGCACCAGAAGTAACCCTAGGGTTACATCGCCGACTCCTCTTCTACCACAGGCCGTCACCTCCAACGTCGCTCCACCCGTTGTCACGACGCCCGTCGAAGCTCCCAGAAGAGCCATTCCAGCCGCACACGCGTCTCCATTCTTCGGTGAATCACCACAAGTTCGACGACTCACCAAAACTCATCTTTGGGACTGGTCCGAGAGCATCCTAGGTGGTGGCTATAAAAGCCGCCACACCTGCGAAATGAAGGAAAAGGACAACAAACAATAGAGAGAAGAACATGGAACAATCGAGACCAAAAACGATGACAGAGAACAAGAACACAACAAGCAATATACGAGAAAAAACTACCAACGATCCCAGTCATCTACAAATCGAAAGAAAAGAGAAGAAAGGGAAGGAACTTACCCTCAGAGAGTCTAAACGTTGCCGGAGATCCACATATCAAAGGTAAAAAAACATAGATCTAGGAAAATCTAAGGGTTTTTAGGAGAAACGAAGGCTGGATTTAGGATGAGGGAAAGTCGAGCGTTAATTTGGGGTACTTTGTTATTTTTCGGCCACCGTTCATGGTGGCTAGTGGCGGCGATTATCGCCGGAGCAAGACGGCCTGCGAATGGCCAACTCTCTTCCCCGGTGGATGTCTTTAGAGAGATGGGGAGAATCTCTCGTTTTAGAGAGAGATAAGAAAGGAAAAATGAGAAAGAATGGCCCTTGGGGCCGATTTTCTGGGTTTAAATACCCCTCTCCAAATGACGCCATTTTATATATGTTTTTTTAAATTATACGATTGAATCTGGAATAAGCAGATCATAAATTAATTTATTTGAATTCTTAAATTCACTACTAGATAGAATATATAATCGACAGGTACTAATTTTGGGCGTTGTGGGGTGCTAATCCTTTCCCAAACGTAACCGACCACGAATCCCTTTTTATTAATAAAAAAAATGAATTTTTGGTTATAAACACAGACTGGATTACTTTTAAAATAGTGTTTTCTTAAAAACCCTTTTAAAAGATGATTTTTAGGTATTCAACTTACCTTACCCAAAAAGGTCGATGGCGACTCCAAAACATTTCCTTAAAAAACATTTATTCATTCACATTACTTTTTCCGTCAAGGAAATTTCGTGTACGGGCGAAAACTGGTTACGACACCTCCAAAGGATCTTCTGTGTTGAATAATCTCAAGGCTCATAGATAATCAAAAGAATTCATTTTAATCTATCTTCAATCCATGCCATTTACCTTCTAACGAATCTGTACATCCACAAAAGAATAACTTTATGTCCGAAAATTGCTTTTATCCCAAGATCAAAACCACATCCTTCCATTATGATCCTAAGATCATAAAATCAAATTCATCATCCTGCCAATCTTTCTAACATCTTCTTCTTATTTCTTGATTGAAAGCTATACACACCTACCAAAAAATTGACAAAAATACCTCTAAACCTGTATCTCCAAAATTCCAGGACAAGAGACTCCTGTTATCACCCTCCATCCACTCTATACGATCACGTAAATTTTAGATCCGAAGGTCCAATCCATCTAGGATAGCAGTTTCCCTAATCACTTCTTCCTCATCTCCTAGTATATGTATGTCCAATTCTTTAGCTAGTTCCAAAGTCTTCCTAGCTTCCTTTAACAATGCACTCCTTCTCATTTGCAAGTCCGAATCAGATAACGACCTGCCTTCTAACTCAGAGAAAATAAATCATTTTCTTGCTTCTTCTTCTTTTTATTCAAAGCCCTTGCCCTATTTTCTTTTCTAATTTTGAAACACTTTCTCCAGAGTTTCACCAAAGAGCCGTATTTTTTTGTTTTTACCCAGGCATGATCTCGAACGCAACTCAACCAGATAACTTTCTTTTGAATTAACAAAGCCCATACTTAACTCTTTATCTTCTTCACAATTTGGGAATGAATAGCTATTTAGCCTGTCCACTCTTTCGACCCAAGCCTCCTTGGCACCAGAGATTGCCACTGCCTGTTCTCCTGAGATGTCTTCAACTGGATCGTTAGCTAATGAATTTAATTGGGTTTATTGATCCCCATATAATGTAAATCATTCAAAGCCCTCCTAGAAATGGGCTCTGAATCCTCTTTTTTATTCAAAGAATCCACGTTACTCCCTACTAGCTTCGATCCATTTGCTACAACCTGAGCCTAAAGGTTTCCCATCCCAACTGGTTGACCTTCCATCTCCTTTCCCTCTTCAACCGTGATGATATTATTTGTCTCGGAAATTGTTTTTTGGTTATCATTTTCTTCTATCATCTTCTCATTAAGACTGACTCCTAATTATTCTACTTCCCCGACAATTCTTTCATCGTTAATTTCTTCCAGAGCTACGCCGTTCTTTTGTTTACTCCCATTAACTCCATCATTGATCTTTTCATCTTTTTCACACGTGGTACTTACTCTAACAATCGGAGAGTTGGTCTTGCTGGATTCTCTTGAAGAGCTGATCGTCAGTGATAAAACCTTCTTGTGGGCGTTCTTTCTTTTACAGAAACTGACTCACCATCATGAAAACCTAATTTTGCTTAATTTGAACAAGAAAGTTTTCTCTCCCCACTTCTAATCCTATTACCTCATCAATTAAACCCCATTGTCTGATGGATACTAGAATGTTCACCTTAACACAATCAATGCTTTGAAATGCATTTTCTCCCATGGCAACCAAATTCCCCCATAATGCAGCTAACCTCGAAAAAGTTGTATCATTCCAGCAATGAAGTGGCATGCCTAAAACCTAAATCCAAGCAACTCTTTCTGGTACATGGTAGGCTTAATGGTACTGCAAACTGTAGCCATGGTTCCTACAAGGCATTTCTCAAGCCTCTGAATCGATTCTTCCTCAACATGCCCCTGTATACTTTTGTAGCTCTGCACATTCTGCAATGCTAATACAATATTATTCGAATTTTCTATTACATCCTCTTGGGCCTTTCTCCATGTCTTCATTGCAGGTCCCTATTTTGCTTCTGCTACATGAATTTAAAACCCATACAGAACAAAACCATTCAATCTTTCAATCGCCCTAATTGCATCCCTCCTATTTGTAAACTTTACAAAGCCAAATCTCTTCCCTGTTCTGTCCAACTTCCTTCGTATGTATGAGTTAACAACATCCCCTTGTCTTCCATAAAATTGTCTTAATCCGCTCCAGTGTAAATACGTTGGGCTGTTTTGCACGAATAATATGACTGTCTAGCTTCTCTCCAAAAACTTCCATGTTCTTTCCATCAACCACTTAGATCAGTACTCCCACCTTATGAGTTTGCAGGAATTTGTTCCCAATTCAACTATTATCGACTCTCATGTAATTTCTAACTCAGAAAGAGTATCAATTCTCATTTTAGACTCAACTTTGTCGCTACATTACGGTCAATACTAATTTTCCATGGTATAATTTGCTTAGATAATTAGTTCTATCAAAAACATCTCGTAGATATTTAGTTCTTCTATATCTAATTCAACTGCATCTGAGATTGCTCTTGAAAACAAAAAATGAAATGCAATACAATACAATGTACTGACACAGAGAACATGTCCCTTAGCTAGGTCTGTTTGAATAGACAGACAATCAGCTCTGCTTAACCGCCAAATTAGAAGATTCAGTGCGACTTCATTGCATAAACATCTACAAAGTAAGGCTTTCAGAGTTCTAAATAATCTTTGAGAAGGTCTTAAGGAAGACAGAAAAATCAACACCATAGATAATACAGTGGTCAGCAGTTACATTCACCTGAAAGTAGGGGTGTAAACGAGCCGAGTCGAGCTCGAGTATTGCTGAGCTCGACTCGACTCGAAAACTCTAAAATGGAGCTCGACTCGACTCGAAAATTCGCGAGCTTAAAATTTTCAAGCTCGACTCGAACTCGAAATCCTGAGCTGAAGCTCGTGAGCAGCTCGAAAAGGCTCGAAATAAAAAAAAATTCTTAAACTTAACTCGATTAAAGCCTCAAACTCAAACTCGAACATGAACCTTAAATACATGAAATTTTACTATTTTTTTTTTAAAAAATCAATACATAAATATTAATATTATTATTAATTTATTTTTTAAAATAAAATGTTAATATATTATATTTTCGAGCTGCTCACGAGCTTTTCGAGTCGAATATCGAGTAGCTCGTTTCAGCTCGTTAAGAACTCGAGTCGAGCTCGAGATCGAGTCGAGTCCATTCGATCCGGTATTTATCGAGCCTTGATCGAGTTGATCTCGAATAGCTTGCGATCTGTCTCATCTCATTTACAGCCCTACCTGAAAGAGGAGAATCAAAGTCTAACTCAGTTTAACTTGTAGAATGAACAATTCACTTGATGCAAACATATTGATCTCAGAGAATATACCTTGGTTACTACATACGACTAGGTAGAAGTGAGTCATTACTCAATTCTTTTCCTGCCCATGTTGCTGCAATTGTTTTGAGGTATCCCTCCAGTGCTTAACTGCTTAAAAGGCACCCACGAGAAGGTACTTTTTTTTTGAGAAACGAGAGAAGGTACCTTTGTTTGTTTAGGGGTTGATTTTAACTGATGAATTCTGTTGACATGTTCTAGAGACATGAATCTCTTAATGTAATTATATTATATCTGATCCATGGCTCATTGATTGTAGAGTCAGTTGCGCTAGTTATGTTGGGGTCAGCTTGAAGTGGAAGTGCTTCTCTATGAGTAACTATATTTTTTGTTCTAATGTATTAATTTGCATTTTATCTTGTTGAAAATATAAATGTTCAATAGGATTCTCTCTATTTTATTCTTAGGGTGTAAATCATGTGCTCCCCAATTCTGGAGTATTTTTCAACATTATTATATCAACATTTTCTTTTTTGCGATTTTGATGTTTTGGAGCTTGAAAATCCGTCTTATTAATCCAAAAACCTTATTTTTATCTTACTTTCGGTATTCCTAAACTTTACCAAGTTGCTGAAGAAATAAATATTATCTTGTGCATCCATGTCTTTCCTTCAATACATTATCGTACTTCTTGGAAACATATGGGTGAAAATTTTCTGCTAGAAGACTTATGTGGTTTACCAACACCATTCTCAAAGACACCAATTTTAGCTATTAAAATTTAAAGATAAAGAAGAATTCAACTATCATGACAAAACAAGGTCAATATTACTCTCAAAAGTCTCCAAATTTTTTTAGAGCTATTAAAAAATCAAACTATTTATTTCATATATTAAATTAATTTTTCACAGACCAATTTTTAAATATTTTATCAATTTAATCCGTCTTAAATCATATTTAATAATAAACATATTTGTATTTAAATTTAATTATAGCTTTATATAAAATGAGAGAACCTTCTGGCCAAATTAGAAAAGGAGGGGACTAAAGAGTACTTGGGTTAAAAATGGACTTGATTTATAAATCCTATCGTCTTGAAAGGTCATACCTTGAAATTTACGTATTTACTTATCTTTTTGAGTTTGGGGAGGGGAAAACGTCATTTTCATCTTACCCTTTCTTATCTTTACTTCTTTTCTTTCCCTGGACCATATCCGATGAACTTCCGGCAATGTTCATCCCGTCGTCTGATGCATCATCAGAGGCCATCATGTACTTCAATATGTGATCGCTAGTAGAACCCAGCTAACGGTGCTCTCCCTTCGTCCACTGATTGGGTGAAACGAGATAAAGTCTCTCGGGATTTTTAAAGGCCCCGTGGTCCATCGTGAAATAATCTAGTAAGCCTGTCTTTTCTTTTCTTTTCTTATTTTTATTTTCTATTTTCCCGCATTCGGACGGCTCACACTTTGATTTTCCTTATGTCGCTGCCGTCACTAATCTGTTGGTAGTTCCTCCTATGGAAATATTGTAATTCTTTACCGTAGGCCGACCAAGCTTACATTTTAAATGTTAATATTCTTGAAATATGAACTATATTATATATGTCTACCGAGATGTCTTTGCATCTATTTGTTCTATAGGTTTTGAGTTAACATTAGTCTTTTTTCTAGCATTATCAAAGTAAAATTTCAAAGAGGAGCACCGTAGTCGAGAAGACAACAGATGAGCTTCAGCTAGAGATCAACGAGTTTCATCGCATCAACAAGAGGTTTCTCTTTCCTTATTAACCTGATGAGCAATGTTTTACAACAGGTGAGAAATCTCATTGAAATCGATTCCTTCACCTGTGTAAATCCCTTTGCAACAAGTCTTGCTTTATACCTGGCCTTTTCAACACTTGGAATGCCCTCTTTCTTCTTGTAAATCCACTTATCCTACTACTCGTTGATTCTTCGGTCTATCCACAGATCCCAAGTTTTGTTTTTTCATTAGAGATGCTATTTCCTCATCCATTGCTTCAGCCCCTTGTCCCTCTCTTTACTCTTCAAGCTTCCTTGTAGTTGTTTGGATCAGCCTCTTCTATTTCTTCAGCAACGCTCAAAGCATAGGAGTCATGTCTGCATGGCCAAATCTCTCTGGTGGTTTGATGGTTCTTCTTTGTCTATCTCTCACCAAGTTGTAATCATCCAATCTGGTCTGGTTCGGTTTCTTGCTGGTTTTCTACCTCTTCATGTTGATCATTCAAGACAGTCCCTTGATCGGTTAATGTTTGTTGTTGTTGCAGCTCCACCTCAATTGGAATACCATCCTTAGTAACATTGTTCTTAGTAACATAACTATGCAGATTTGCCATTTTCGACTCATCAAACACCACGTCTCTACTAATGATACATTTCTGTTGGCCAGGCTCCATACACCATAGTTTATAACCCTTGGTTCTGTGTGGATAGCCAATAAAGATACACCTCAAAGCTCTTGCCTCCAGTTTATCTTGTCTGATGTGGGCATATGCTAAACATCCAAAAACTTTGAGATTGTTGTAGTTGGCTGGTTTCCCATACCACATTTCCAAAGGTCTTCATTCCAATAGCTGTTGAAGGGCACCAGTTAATAAGGTAACAGCTGTAGACACAGCTTCACCCAAAACTTTTGGGTAGGCCAGTTCAACACATGCACCTCACTCTCTAGGAGAGTTCTATTCATCCTTTCAGCTATCCATTCTGCTGAGGGGTATTCGAACTGTCTTGTGCCTTGTAATACCATTTTCCTGCACAACTCATTAAACTGCTCGAAAAATATTCCAGGCCATTGTCAGTTCTCAAGTGCTTCAGTTTTGTTTCCATTTTGTTTTCAGTGAGAGTTAACCAATCCTTGAACCGTTCAAAGCTTCATCTTTTGTTTTTAGAACGAAAACCCACACTCTTCTAGTGTAGTCATCTATGACAGATAGAAATACCTCCCACCTCCATGTGTTTGTGTTCTAGCAGGATCCCATAGATCACTGTGAACATAATCTAATGGTTTCTTTGTGATGTGCTTTCCAGTAGAGAATTTTACTCTAGTTGCCTTCCCCAACACACATTGTTCCCAAAATTCCAATTTACTAATTTGGTCAACACCTAATAATTCTGTTTAAACAATCTTGTAGGCCCCTTTCACTTACATGTCCCAACCTCATGTGCCATAGTCTAGTTTTATCATTTCAGGTTGGACTACATTAGAGGATTACCAATTACAGTTCTCCCGATTAGAGAATAACCCGTTTTTCCTAATTCCTTTCATGGTAATTATAGAGCCTTTAGTAACTCTAATATAACCATTTTCAGCATTAAAAGAATAGCCACTTGATTCCAACATTCCTAAGAAATCAGATTCCTTTTAAGTTCTGGTATGTACCTGACATGTTGTAATATTCGTTCAGCTCCATCAAACATCCTTATCCTGATTGTCCCCTACCAACCACCCTGCATGCTTTGTTATCTCCAAGCAGTACAGTTCCACCACTGACCAGTTGGAGTGTTTCGAACCAATCTTTATGAGGACACATATGGAAGAGCAACCTGAGTCAAGAATCCACTCTTTGCTTGATTCTGACTCAGTAATTACCAAAGCTTCAGCCGAATCATAGCCATCAGAGACTGCACTTACTTCTCCTGAGTCTTTTGGCTTTTCTTGATATTTTTTTCCCGATCAGGACAATTCTTCTTGAAGTGTCCTTCCTTGTGCAATGATAACACCTGAACGGTCCCTTTGATGACTGATTTCCACTTTTCTTTCTTTGTTTCGATCTTGATCTGTTCTGATTATTTCTTGAGTCTCTTCTCTGATCTTCTCTAATAGTAAGACCATCCCCCTATTCTCTTCAATCATGTTTCTTTGAAGTTCTTTGGCTCTTATTAGGGATTGAACTTCTTCCATCGAAATTGACTGCACCCCTTCCATAAAGCATCGCATCTTTAAAATGTTCATAACTCTGGGGATAGAGTTTAATAACAGCAAAGCTTATCCTCGTCCTCCATCTTAACATCAATGTTTCGAGATCATCTATGATTTTATTGAACTCATCATCTGCTCTGTGATTGATTTTCTTCATGCATCTTGAAGGAGTACAGGCGTTGTTTCAAGAAGAGTCCTGTTGGCCAAAGATTTAGTCAATAGAGCAATTCAAGTTTTAGCCCAGAGAGCCTGAGCCGTTGTTTCTCTGACACTTCCCTCAAAGCTTTATCACCTAGGCTCAGAATTATCGCGCTGTGAGCCTTTTCCAGGATACTGTTCCTTTCTTTCTCGGCATCTCAGTAGGCAAAGCTGTTGGTCCTTGTAGTGCTTCCACAATTCCCTGTTGAACAATTAAGGCCTCATCTTTAATCTCCAAAGGCCAAGTCATTCTTTCCCAGTGAATTTTTCAATGTCAAACTTGGCAGATCCCATCATCGTGGTCTGAATTCCCACAGACGCGCCAATTGTTGTGAAATCAGCCAATAACCACAGAAAAACACACACAATCAGAGTCTAACACTGATCAAGATTGAAAATCAAAGCAGTAATCAAGAACACCAAATATTTACGTGGTTCGGTCAGGGTGACCTACATCCACAGGAAAGGAATCAATCTCACTAAGGCAATTAAAACAAGTTTACAAGATTTAGAACCAGAACAAAAACTCTCTCTCAGATTTAGAACCAGAAACAAAAACTCTCTCTCTAAACCTCTCTGTACAATCTGTTTTTCCTCCTCAAACCCTCTCAACTCACTTGAATCTTATTTATAACAGATTCTTCCAAGTTGAACGGTTCTGCATCACCAACTGTCACTGCCAAGACAGTTACAACAGAATTGACTTTGGTTTCTAACAGACGCAACCTCTTCTAGAAACATAACATTGCCTTAGTCCAGTAGATGAGAGTCATTACAACAGAGTTGATCTCGAATAGCTTGCGATCTGTCTCATCTCATTTACAGCCCTTCCTGAAAGAGGAGAATCAAAGTCTAACTCAGTTTAACTTGTAGAATGAACAATTCACTTGATGCAAACATTATAGATCTCAGAGATATACCTTGGTTACTACATACGACTAGGTAGAAGTGAGTCATTACTCAATTCTTTTCCTGCCCACGTTGCTGCAATTGTTTTGAGGTATCCCTCCAGTGCTTAACTGCTTAAAAGGCACCCACGAGAAGGTACTATTTTTTTGAGAAACGAGAGAAGGTACCTTTGTTTGTTTAGGGGTTGATTTTAACTGATGAATTCTGTTGACATGTTCTAGAGACATGAATCTCTTAATGTAATTATATTATATCTGATCCATGGCTCATTGATTGTAGAGTCAGTTGCGCTAGTTATGTTGGGGTCAGCTTGAAGTGGAAGTGCTTCTCTATGAGTAACTATATTTTTTTGTTCTAATGTATTAATTTGCATTTTATCTTGTTGAAAATATAAATGTTCAATAGGATTCTCTCTATTTTATTCTTAGGGTGTAAATCATGTGCTCCCCAATTCTGGAGTATTTTTCAACATTATTATATCAACATTTTCTTTTTTGCGATTTTGATGTTTTGGAGCTTGAAAATCCGTCTTATTAATCCAAAAACCTTATTTTTATCTTACTTTCGGTATTCCTAAACTTTACCCAGTTGCTGAAGAAATAAATATTATCTTGTGCATCCATGTCTTTCCTTCAATACATTATCGTACTTCTTGGAAACATATGGGTGAAAATTTTCTGCTAGAAGACTTATGTGGTTTACCAACACCATTCTCAAAGACACCAATTTTAGCTATTAAAATTTAAAGATAAAGAAGAATTCAACTATCATGACAAAACAAGGTCAATATTACTCTCAAAAGTCTCCAAATTTTTTTAGAGCTATTAAAAAATCAAACTATTTATTTCATATATTAAATTAATTTTTCACAGACCAATTTTTAAATATTTTATCAATTTAATCCGTCTTAAAATCATATTTAATAATAAACATATTTGTATTTAAATTTAATTATAGCTTTATATAAAATGAGAGAACCTTCTGGCCAAATTAGAAAAGGAGGGGACTAAAGAGTACTTGGGTTAAAAATGGACTTGATTTATAAATCCTATCGTCTTGAAAGGTCATACCTTGAAATTTACGTATTTACTTATCTTTTTGAGTTTGGGGAGGGGAAAACGTCATTTTCATCTTACCCTTTCTTATCTTTACTTCTTTTCTTTCCCTGGACCATATCCGATGAACTTCCGGCAATGTTCATCCCGTCGTCTGATGCATCATCAGAGGCCATCATGTACTTCAATATGTGATCGCTAGTAGAACCCAGCTAACCGTGCTCTCCCTTCGTCCACTGATTGGGTGAAACGAGATAAAGTCTCTCGGGATTTTTAAAGGCCCCGTGGTCCATCGTGAAATAATCTAGTAAGCCTGTCTTTTCTTTTCTTTTCTTATTTTTATTTTCTATTTTCCCGCATTCGGACGGCTCACAACTTTGATTTTCCTTATGTCGCTGCCGTCACTAATCTGTTGGTAGTTCCTCCTATGGAAATATTGTAATTCTTTACCGTAGGCCGACCAAGCTTACATTCTAAATGTTAATATTCTTGAAATATGAACTATATTATATATGTCTACCGAGATGTCTTTGCATCTATTTGTTCTATAGGTTTTGAGTTAACATTAGTCATTTTTTCTAGCAGATTATCAAAGTAAAATTTCAAAAGAGGAGCACCGTAGTCGAGAAGACAACAGATGAGCTTCAGCTAGAGATCAACGAGTTTCATCGCCATCAACAAGAGGTTTCTCTTTCCTTCTCTCATTTTCCCCTTAAATGGGGACTATAAATTAATGTTAATGTTAAAAGCACCTATCATAACCATTTTTAAACATTAAATTTAAAAAATAATAACCTCTTTATTTGAAAAAAATTGGGAATTTAAATTAATTTGAATAATTTGAATTAGAGTCGCCATCAACCAACATTTTGGTTAGGTAATTTGAACACCTAAAAACGTTTTTTAAAATTTTTTTAAAGAAAAAACATTTTAAGATAGAAAACCTGTATGCGTTTGTTAAAGATTCATTTTAGGTTTGAGAGTCGATTACGCGAGGAGAAGAGTTAACACCCTCACAACACCCAAGAATTGGTACTTAGTCGCTTATATGTTATTGTAAATGGTGGACATTATAAATTTGAATCAATATTTAAAGTGTAATTCTATTATTGAATATTGGTTAATTTATCTAAAATTATTTATTAAGGAACATTCCTTAATTTGAGAAGAAATCATAGGGTTCACACATCCTCCAATGGGAAAGTTATCCCGCCTATTTCTCCTTTACACGAAAAATGTTCCTCCTCGATGTTATCACGAAAATTGCCAACTCAATATGAATTGAATATTTAAAAAGGAATAACATAACATACTATTTAAAACATGCATTGTCATTATTTAAATTGAAAATAAAAAGTATAAAAATGGATTAATTATTTTTTATATAAAATAAACTCGATTTGTTTCAAGTTCACTTTTCGTTCGAATGTCGTCTTGAATCGCACTTTCTATAACACGCATATTCTACTAAAGATGTTCTAAAAAAACCCGAGTGGAAATCTTGGCGAATTTTAATTTCGAATGAAAAGGTATTTTACAACTTTAATAAAAGTTAAAATAAGGTTTAAATCAAATCACTATGTTACAGTATCACTTTAAAGAAAATAACACATCCAAATATATAAAAAGAATTAAAATAAAATAAAAAAATAACCAAAACAAAAAAACATAAACTAAATGTGCAAATTAAAACTTAAAATAAGGATTAAATCAAATCACTAGAGGAACTACATAGATTAACATGCGATTAACTCATATTATCTCAAGTGGAAATTAAGCTGGAACAATGACCAAAGTATAGTCAAAACCAAAGTCAATGGGTTAAAACATAAATAGAGCATGTGTTTCTCGTACATAGTAACTAGTGACTAAAATATAACCTGTAATATCCCAAATAATAGGTCAATGATTAATTTGAAAGGAATTAAAAATTTGGAGGACTTAATTGAGTAATTGGTAAAGTATAAGAAATAACTTAAGTAAGACCAATTTGTAAGAGATAGTTTATTGAAAGGGCATTTTAGTCTTTTAGATGAAATGAATTTAAAGCCCATTTAAATTAGGAATTTAAGAAAAAGAGGAAAGTGAAACACTTACTTCTATTCTTCTTCTTCATCCTGTGGGTGAGAGTGCTCCTCCATAGTTTAAGGTAAGCTTCATCTAGCTCATGTTTTAGGTTGATTTTGGTTGGTCCTTGTAACATTAAGTAATAGGTAAGCTTAAGGAAAGGTTATATGAGATTAAAACTATGAAATTGAGGAAATATTAGAGATTTAAGAAAATGGTTTTTAAATGATATGTTGATATATGAGTGTTTATTGATGTTTATTGGTAGGATTGACTTGTCAAAGTAGTAAATAAGATATTAGAAGCATTGGATGAGTTTAAAAACAAGTTAGAAATTTTGGTGTGATTCTTAGAATCCAATGATCTTGAGGGGTACTAGATGTTTTAAGTATTCAAATGAAGGAATGTTAGTATGGATAGTTAAAGAAGAGTTTGAGAGTATTGTATGGTGTAAATATAACAAAATTAGACCCCATTTATATAATAATCGGGCTAAAAACTGGAAAGTCTGGGCAAGGTATCGGTACTGATAGAACAGTACCGATACTATAGGGTAAAATGGGATAAATTAGCTGAGTAGTATCGATACTGATTCAATCAGTATCGATACCGATGAGGTAGTATCGATACCATAGTAAGGGTATCAATACCAGAATACATCGAATCTAAAATTGGTATCGATACCTGACGGGAATATCAGTACCATAGTATAGAAGTATCGATACCAGGGTAGTAGTATCGATACTATTGAGTTTGGAACGATCAATTAGGTTGAAATTGTTATAGAAGGTTAATAATATATACTATTGAATAACATTTGAGTATAAATGTTAGGAAATATACTAACAATTGATATTGTACGTGTCGTTATTTGGATGCTTGAATAGATCGAAATCAAGCTCCCGAGTCAAACAAAAATAAAGACAAAGGCAAAGTACCGGAGTGATCAACTTTACTTTTTGGATACATAGCAAGGAAAGTCAGGAGAGTACATTTAAGTATGTACGTATATGTTACGGTAGACATAGTTGTATGATTTATTAATGTAAGTATAATGACTACCAAATGGCACTAAGTGTACAAAAATGTAAGAAATTCATACTAAGGTATGAATTTCTGTATGGGCACTTTGTGTGCAAAACTAAGAAATTCATACTAAATGTATGAATTTCCGTATGGGCACTTTGTGTGCGAACTAAGAAATTCATACTAAGTGTATTAATTTCTGTATGGAAATATATGTGGAATTGTCAGAAGTTCATAATAAGAAGGTGAATTGTATTAATTGTAGTGGATGAGTAATCATGTAAATCTTAGTAAAATTATGGTATGATTTCACTGGCATTATGGGTATAAATCATAGAATATATAATGATTGAAAGGGTTAATTGATATTATGAATGATTATTATAGTAGAGAATACTCTAAAATAAAAGATTAATAGGCCTAACTGTGCATTTGATAGAAATGTGTCATTTATGCCAGTTAGATGAAAGGCTAAGTGCCTTTGAGGCCTAACTGTGCATTTGACAAAAAGGTGTCATTTATGCCAGTTAGATGAAAGGCTAAGTACCTTTGAGGCCTAACTGTGCATTTGGCAGAAATGTGTCATTTATGTAGTTAGATGAAAGGCTAAGTGCCTTTGAGGCCTAACTGTGCATTTGACAGAAAGCTGTCATTTATGCCAGTTAGATGAAAGGCTAAGTGCATTTGAGGCCTAATTGTGCATTTGGCAAAAAGGTGTCAATTATGCCAGTTAGATGAACGGTTAAATACCGTTGAGTAAAAGAATAATGGCCTAACTGTGCAATTGGAAGAAAGGTGTCAATTATGCCAGTTAGATGAACGGTTAAATACCGTTAAGTAAAAGAATAATGGCCTAACTGTGCAATTGGAAGAAAGGTGTCAATTATGCCAGTTAGATGAACGGTTAAACACTGTTGAGTAAAAGAATAATGGTCTAGCTGTGCACTTGACAGAAAAGTGTCAAATATGCAAGTTAAGTGAAAAGCTAAATACCTTTGGGTAAAAGAATAAAGGAATTATAATTTAATGTGATATGAATGGTATATAAGTGATATAAAAGGATGAAATATATTTATATATATAATGTACAACAATGCATAACTAGTATGAAATGCTATTATAAAGGAAAACGTAAACATAACATAATGGGCATGAAAGGATACCTAAATAAAATACAAAACGATGTATTAACAGTATTTAAGGTGCCACCATAATGATTATAAAAGATACATGATCAATTAGCACCTGGGTGCAATACATGTATAATACTTTCACATTTATTGTACACAGGGCAAATAAAGAATAAAGGGGAAAATATACAGAAGGATAAGTATGATGGACATAGTAGGAATAATTTCCACGATGATATGAAAGAATTATAATTTAACTGAGAAGGGCTTAACTGGTCCTTATGAATGATGAAACTAAATTCTTCATTCACTATTCATAAGATACTGTCGTATAATTATGATATCCTTGCAGTATTAAGTCTCACTAAGTAAATACTTAACGTGTGTTAATTTCACGCGTAGGTAAAGGAAAAGATTAGTTGCGTAAGGAGTATAGCAGTAGCAATAACTTTCATCAATTAAACGTTGACTCATCAGTAATATTATGACAATCTTATTCATTTTGAGAACTTAGTTGGCATGTAATTAAACTATAGTAAATATTTTGTAATGTACTTAGATGATAGTTTTAGTATGTTGCTTTTATAAATATCATATTTTGTAGTTGATCAAATTGAAACAAATTTTTACGGGTTTTTAAATGACAAAAAGTTTTATAAAGTGATGTGACCTCTGTATCTCATGTATGGAAAAGTATAGGAGATATGGGTGTTACATAACCATTGTAAATACCATAGCCAAAGTCATATATCAATAGAAATGCAATAATAAACATGATAATAACTAAAATGAACTAACAAAAAAATGTATTGCTTAAGAATAAGTGAAATAAAATACAATGGGCACCATAAATATAAATGTAAAAAATTTATAAGAAAAAATGATAAAAATAAAACATAAAAAATAAGGATCTCGAAATAAAAAAATAAAAGTTTCATTCGATGGTAAAAATAAAAAGCTTACAAACTGCAGAGAGTAAATATGGAATTAACCCAAAAGCTAAAATGCTCCCTGACCCCTCTTCAAACGATGTCATTTTTTTCTTCATATATATACATGAATCAAGGCCAAAATCTGTCCTCATCCTTCAATTGTTTATTTCTTTTGGCCTAAAGGAAAGAGAAGGGGAAAGAGAGTACGTGTGATCTCTCATGAACTTCAACCGAAGGCCATGGTTTTCCAGAATCTAGTGGGCCTTCGCCACGTTGATCGTCATTAACCAGTAATTACCGTCTATCGGCGTCATGGAATAGAGAAGAAGACACCATTCGATGCGTCTCCTCGCCCTGATTAAGATCCCGAGCTCCGTTTAACAAGAAAGAGTCCCTAGAACCGTAGATCTAAGTATATCTCGGTTCTTTGATTCTCTGGAAAAGAAACAATGGAGATAATTTCTCACATTTTTTTTTATTTTTTCGCTTTCCTTCTTTTATGGTCCAATTTCTCTTTTTTAACTCTTTTTTCCTTGTTCGAAACCTCTCTTGGTTTTTCCCTTTGTTCGAATCCTCCCCACAAATGAATGCCTATTTTTTTCTTGATTTATGGCTGATCTTTGGGTTCCCAATCAGTGGACTTTTTGTAGGGTAATGATACCTTATATTTGAGCAAATAAAACCCAATATTTTTTGAGATTTAGTTCGATTTTAATGGGATTTTAGATTTGGTGCATTTTGACTGATGGTGGTTGTTTGTGGTTATTGTTTGGCATGTTTTGATGACGATATTGGCATGGGGAGTCTTCAACGGTGGCTCACGCAGCGAGGGAAGCCAAAAAGCCTTGTCGTCCATCACATACACGAGATCGGATGATCAAACTTCTTGTCATCGGCAACTTGTTTCTCTTTAGGGTAAAAACCCTAAATGATGATGCTTGTGGACCGTTAGATCTCCATAAGATCTAACGGTTTGAAGATTGAGTGTGCAAAAAGGATAAAAAAAGTTCAAAAACCCTAGCTGGTAGCATGTGTCAAGCGTAGGCTTCTTCTGTTGGGTCCAAGTTGGTGGGCTTGAAACGAAATGGGTTGCTATAGATAGGTCTGGATTGGTTGTAATTTGGGCTTGGTGTACACTTTGTAATTTGGGTTTGTTTTTGGGCCTCATTTTTTAGCCTACAAAAAATGTAAAATAAAATTTTGTTAATAATAATAATAGTAATCCCCGGGAAAAAATGAGTGTCTACAACACCTTTTGAACAATGGTTGTAAATCTAAGAAAAATTCGGGTCAGAAGAACAAAGTTTTTTAATGTGTTCAAAACTGAAAATAGTAGCATGCATTTGTGTAATGAGTGGGTACCTTCGGGATAATGCATTGGCTACAATGTTATATTTCAATTTTTTGTAATTAATAACATATGGGAAAGATTCAATAAATTCAACTCATCGAGCATGTCTTTTGCTTAACTTACCTTGATTGTTCAACCATTTTAATGATTCTTAAATCTTTATAAAAAAGATAGTGTTGCCACACTTCGAGTGCACAAACAAGTGCAAGAGTGTTTGTCATAGGTTGAGTAGTTTAGTTGTGCGACTTTTAACTTATCCTTGAAGTAAGCGATATGTTATTTTTCCTGGAAGAGTACTTAACCTATGTCTATTCTTGATGCATCACATTCTAGTTCAAAAGTGTTAGAAAAATCGAGATGACAGAGAATGGGTGTCAAACATAACTTACCTTTAAGTAATTCGAATGCCTCTTGTTGTTATGGACCCCATTTGAATTCAACCGACTTTTTTGATTATTTCCGTCAGAGATGCAGTAATGGTGGAGAAATCTTTGACGAAACATTGATAAAAACTTTCTAAATTATGGTAAGATCTTCCTTACTGATAGAAGATTGCGTGGGCCATTATTGAATTGCCTTTATCTTTTCTTCATCTACATGGATTCCTTGTACACTGACTATAATCACTATAAAGCATACACTAGCACACTTGTCTATGTTAGCAAATAAATGTTCTCGTCGTAGTACATTGAAGACGGAACGAACGTGTCTGACATTAGATTCAAGAGAAGGTGAGTAGATAAGGATATCATCAAAGTAAACAACAACATACCTGCCGATAAACTCTTTCAGAACATGGTTCATTAACCACATGAATATGCTCAACACATTAGTAAGGTCGAAGGACATGACGAGCCATTCTTAGAGTTTGAATTTTGTCTTGAAAGTTATTTTCCACTTGTCACCTTTTTTCATTAGGATTTGATGGTAACCACTTTTCAAATCTATCTTCATGAAGATGCATGATCCATGAAGTTTATCTAACATATCATCAAAGCGTGGAATGGGAGGCCTATATTTGATTGTTATTCTGTTGATCGGTTTGCAATCTACATACATTCGGAATGTTCCATCTTTATTTGGTACGAGAATCTTTGGAACAACACAAGGACTAATGCTTTCATGGGTGCGAGTTTTTTGTAACAATGCTTCCATTTGTCATTCCAATTCTTTGGTTTCTTCAGGATTAGATCGATATGTAGGTCATTTTGGAATCAATGAACCTTAAATGAAGTTGATTTGGTGTTCTATTCCTCTTTTAGGTGGTAAGCCATCAGGTGGATCACTTAAGACATCTATGAAATCTTGCAAAAGAGAAACAAAAACACTAGGCAAATTTGTAAGGTTAGTAGAAATCGAAAACATGGGTCTTAGAAATGGATTGGGACACAATTTCTCTTTTTTAAAGTTCCAAACCTCCTCACAAATTCTCTTTTGATCTTGCAAATGTCTTTTGGATGCATCGATCTAAAATAGTATATTTTATGTTTCGCTTGAAACGATCTAATGGAAACTGATAAAAGGGGGTGAAGTGGCCTTTAAAAATATTTGAGGTGGAAGTTATAAAGATAGAAAATTTTGAACAATGATATAGTGGATCGAATTCTCAACCAAGTCTACATCCTACTTAGCTCCAAACTAAGAATTTCTAACAAAATTCACTAATTTGTTCTTTTTTTTCTAGGTTTAAGGTAACTTTACAATTCCCCTAGCCTTTCAAACCCTTTTACAAAGGATAAAAAAAGTAAACAAGAAAGCCTCACAAAGGTAGGTGTTTACAAGAAGGATGCAAAACAAGAAAGCCTCACAAAGGTAGGTGTTTACAAGAATGGATGCAAAAGATAGGCAATTAAGCTAAAAAACTTATGTACAAGAGAAAAAGGAAAATAGAGAGTGAAAGAGTTTTTCTCTTGATCTATATTGCTTGGAGTGTTTTATTATGTGGAATAAGTTGCTAGCCATTTATGACCGTTGGGGATGAGTTATAGCCGTTTCAAAATCATTGTGAATGTTTCGAAACATTGGGGCAAGTTTCGAACTATTGTGAATGTTTCGAAACTTCTAAACACTGGTTTTGAAAGTTTTGAACTTGACGAAGTTTTGAAACTCTTACTTAAAAATATGATCATTGAAGAATCGACCCATTAAAACAGTTTCAGGGTGCAAAGTTTCGAAACTTACAAAAGTTTCCAAACTATGAATAGTACTCATGTATTAATAGTGTCATGAACAGTGCAAATAGTGATTGAATAGTGTTTTTCATATTTTAAAAGCTTGAAACATATTTTAAACACATTAAACATATTTTAATTAACTCAAAAATATTTCACATATATAAAAAATTTAGAAAACAATATTTTTCAAGATATTTTGGACTTTGAATTATTTTTGAAGTATTTGAATAAGTCCAAAATCAATTTTACTAATATTTATTATATCAAAATATAAGTTTAACAATCTACCCTTTTTGTTATATCAAAAATATTTCAAACATTTAGATTCAAAAAATAAAAATATAGAGTAAGTAAAAATTTAAACATAAAATATTTGAATTTTTTTTAAATCTCCCCCTCAACAAATGCATTAAAAAATTAACTTTAAAAACATGAAAGTCCAAAAACTATTGAATTTCAACAAATATGGACAAACATGTCAGTAACAAATGAAATTCAATAAGTTTCAAAAGCATTGTGAATGTTTCGAAACATTGGGGCAAGTTTCGAAACTATTGTGAATGTTTCGAAGCTTCTAAACACACAATTTTTAAAAGTTTTGAACTTTGATGAAAGTTTTAAAACTCTTACTTAAAAATATGATCGTTGAAGAAAATCGACCCATTAAAACAGTTTCAGGGTGCAAAGTTTCGAAACTTACAAAAGTTTCCAAACTATGAATAGTACTCATTATAATGTCATGAACAATGCAATAGTGAAAACAGTTTCAGGGTGCAAAGTTTCGAAACTTACAAAAGTTTCCAAACTATGAATAGTACTCATGTATGAATAGTGTCATGAACAATGCAAATAGTGACTGAATAGTATTTTTCATATTTTAAAAGCTTGAAACACATTTTAAACACTTCAAACATGTTTTAATTAACTCAAAAACATTTCACATATAAAAAAAATTAGAAAACAATATTTTTCAAGATATTTTGGACTTTGAATTATTTTTGAAGTATTTGAATAAGTCCAAAATCAATTTTACATTATTATATCAAAATATAAGTTTAACAATCTCCCCTTTTTGTTATATCAAAAATATTTCAAACATTTAGGTTCAAAAATAACAATATAGAGTAAGTAAAAAATTTTAACATAAAATATTTGATTTTTTTTAATATCCCCCCTCAACAAATGCATTAAAAAATTAACTTTAAAAACATGAAAGTCCAAAAACTACTGAATTTCAACAAAGATGGACAAACATGTCAGTAACACATGAAATTCAATAAATCTAAGTGTATTTTACTTTATGCAATATTAACATGAAACATTAAAGTTCACATGCATAAAGCTTTGTAAAGTTTTTCGCTTGATCTATATTGCTTGCATAGGTGTTGTTACCTTCTTCAAGTTTCCTTGAAGTGTTTTATTGTGTGGAATAGGTTTCTAGCCATTTATGACCGTTGGGGATGTGTTATAGCCATTCCGAAAGCATTGTGAATGTTTCAAAACATTGAGGAAAGTTTCGAAACTATTGTGAATATTTCAAAACTTCTAAACACACTGTTTTTGAAAGTTTCAAACTTTGATGAAAGTTTCGAAACTCTTACTTAAAAATATGACCGTTGAAGAAAATTGACCCATTAAAACAGTTTCAGGGTGCAAAGCTTCGAAACTTACAAAATTTTCCAAACTATGAATAGTACTCATGTATGAATAGTATCATGAACAGTGCAAATAGTGATTGAATAGTGTTTTTCATATTTTAAAAGCTTGAAACACATTTTAAACACTTTAAACATGTTTTAATTAACTAAAAAACATTTCACATATATAAAAAAATTTAGAAAACAATATTTTCAAGATATTTTGGACTTGAATATTTTGAAGTATTTGAATAAGTCCAAAATCAATTTTTACTAATATTTATTATATCAAAATATAAGTTTAACAATCTTCCCTTTTTGTTATATAAAAAAATATTTCAAACATTTAGGTTCAAAATAACATAGAGAGTAAGTAATAATCTTTAAACATAAAATATTTGATTTTTTCAAATCTCCCCTCAACAAATGCATTAAAAAATTAACTTTAAAATCATGAAAGTCCAAAAAACTATTGAATTTCAACAAAGATGGACAAACATGTCAGTAACACATGAAATTAAATAAATCTAAGTGTATTTTACTTTATGCAATGTTAACATGAAACATTAAAGTTCACATGCATAAAGCTTTTTGAAATATTATGGGTTTGAAAATCATATATCAATTGTTAGAGAGATATTATTTACAATAAAGAGCATATGCATAATTATTTAATTTTTAAGGTAAAAATAGAAGATTGTAAAAAAATTAAAACAAGCTTGACGAAAAATCATTATGATGAACAAAAATTTATGAAAAAAATATTAAAACTTTAAACTGTTCACGATAACACATTTTAACATACATGAGATAGAAAAATAACATGTGATAATTTGTGTTCAAAAACTCATGCACGCGTAAAATAAAATAAGCAACCAAATATTTAAAAACAAAGGCATTAAACTTAGAAGTTACCCATTCCTTATCTTGTGTGGCTAGAGCATTTGATGTTAAGACCGGTGGCGCACCCATGGCATGGTTGAAAAACAAACTCTGTAGTCTTACCAGCGATCCATGAATGCTAAAACCAAAATTGGGAGGAAGATATATTTCTCACATTGGGTTCCTAGAATAGCAACAATACAACAACATCTCACGAACGATTCAAATCCTAACCTCCACGAAAAATCATCTCGACCTCTACTAAGTTCACCCAATTGAAAAATAGTTGAGAGCAATTTCTTTCTCAAAACATTTTTGAGGAATTCAAAATTTGTGAAGGAAAAAACAACAACAAGACCAACATGTCCCTTTTATATGTGATGCCCTACCTATTAGGGGTTTTAATCCGAATTTAATAAGGAATATAATTACCCTAATTATATATATTTTTAATTAAATTTAGTATTTAATGCATAATTAAAATTACACGCGTATATATATCACATATATATTAATATTACCTATACATTTTATTCATGTACAATAAAATTGTACATATGTAACGCATTTTTAAATTGCTCTTTTCAACCATTTGTTATAACCCTATAGGTTCCTGTAACGTTAGTAGTAATAATTAGAACCATTCTAATATTACAAACAATGAGTGACATCTAGCAATATATCATTGTTATCTAAGTTACAAGAAGTCATGATCCGACATAATATGTTCGAGACTAACTTTTTTGATGTATTATATCCTTTTTTTCTTTTATATCTAGAATTGGAACATGTCTTGGAATAGTCACATTCATATAGCCCATATCTTATTTATTGATATCTAGAGTAGACTATAATAAACGAATAATTTGTGATATCTCATATGAACATATTCGAGCATGACCATGAATTTGTAGTCTCACTCAATCAAGTGACCTATGATATATTTCCTATTACGTAGGAAGGACAAATTCTATCTTGATCATTCACACCTCACTACATATACCACAATATGTTAATTATCGATTTTTATAGTGCAATCAGTTACGGAGCATGTTTAGTTGTATAAAAACATAAAACAATATATGCTGAGATAGTAATGATATCAAGTATGAGGATCGTATATATAATCATCACCATGAGCAATGTTGTGAACGTCACATAATAATCCAAGAACATGCTCATAGTGAGTCAATCCAATATATGTTCTCTAACAACATACTCATGTATCGACTTTGACATCTCTATGTCAATGACAACACATGTCATCAATAAACTTCATGTTAGCGTTAAACGTATTATTAATGTCTATTCCCATAATACTTGACCAAGGATCTTTAATAATAATCATTATTATTTGGATTTATATTTCAGTTATGCTAGACACATAAATACAACTGAAAATAATAGTGTTAATGCCTTTATTCAATAAAAATGGTAAATAAAAAGTATCATTAGAATCATCTCATGATTGGTTTTTGGGAATACTCTAACAATCTCCCCCTAACACCAAGACTAATCACTCACATATCTAATATCGAGTGACTTAGTGTGACGATCATGCTTCTACTGCAGTGACTTTGTCAGGGGATCAACAATATTATCATCTATGTGTACTGTATATATCCACATCTCCTCACTCTATGTTCTCTCGAAGAGATGAAAGCACCTTAGAATATGTTTGGATCGTTGTTGAGATTTGGGTTCCTTTGCTTGTGCAATAGCCTGTTGTCACAACTGGTATATGATATGCTGGGAATAACTCCTAGTTCAGTTATGAACTTCTTGATACAAACAACCTCTTTAGTCACTTCACTGGTGCAATATATTCAGCCTCTGTTGTAGAATCAACTACTGTGTTTTGCTTTGAATTTTTCCAGCTCACAACAGCTCTATTAAGGCAAAAAGCAAAGCAGAATGCGATCGCGAGTCATCGAAGCTAGTATCTGTGTAACCTTTTACACTAAGCTCTTCTTCACCTCTAGATACAATAAATGTATACCTAGTTCTTCTCAAGTACTTAAGGATATTTTTAACCGCTACCAATGACCATTACCAGGATTTACTTGATACCAACTTGTCATGCTTAAAGTATACGATATCGGGATGAGCATATCATGACATTCATGATGGAACCAATAGCCGAAGCATACAAAATCTTATCCATCCATTCTCTATCTTGTAGATTCGAAGGACATATATCCTTCGAAAGTGATATGCCATGCCTTATAGGTAGAAATCCTTACTTGAACTCTTCCATGTTAAACCTTTTAGCACTTTGTCTATGTATGTAGTCTGACTCAGACCTAGGAGTCATCTTGGTCATTGTCCGCTCTTGTGAGTACTACAAAATGAGTGCGTATGCAAGTATACACAATCGAACAAGTAATACAGTGATAAAATGAGTATCGTCTCACAGGGATTGGAGGAAGTCGAATAAGTTATCAAAGCGCTTTACTTTGTCACTAAGTAAAGTTAGTGATGGTATGTACAAATGATAATGTTGTGGCAAAATGAGATGGATTGTGGAAATGGAATGGTGGTGGTATGGTGGTAGGAAATGGATATATCGTGGCAAAATAGATTGTGTTAATGAAACAAATGAAAATGTCAAGGCAAATAAAATGTAAATATATGATTTGATTAATAGGACTTTGGCTTTCTCACACGACAAGCAACTATGGAAGTGAGTGATAGGAGTCACTAAGGAAAATATAAGTCTACTTCTCCGAATGGTCTTTCTTCTATACCTAGTCTGCCCGACAGAGTCTACTAAGGTGCCCTATGCTATCTCTAGTAAGGGACTCGACAGATTAAAGATGCCTGGCAAACTTATTGGCGTAAACCCTGCAGTGATCTATTGGTCAAGATAACAAGATATGTCTCGGTAATACCTTTTTGCGATAGAATTAAAATCTAACCTATCGTTCATAACACAACTCCTTAGTCGAATAAAATCCTAGCCTTATCTCTAAGGTGGATTAGGCCTAGTTACTACCTATAACCCCTTGTTTATATAGTTCCTCCCTAGTTTCTCTCGAACATTAAGGATATGTTACCTAAGTATTCTCTCGAACCCTAAGAATCTCCTAAGGAATGGCTACTCTCGTAGCTCCTACAACCTTAAGGCATTAAACTCCATAAACAAAACAGATTATATCATAGAAAAATCAATCATTCATTGAAATAAAACTAAACATCCAAAATGAGCTCCCACCAAATAGGATTAGTTCATAGTGGGGTTCGAAATATGCAAGCACAAAGCAAGATTATCCGTTCCTTATAACCCAAATAACAAAATATGAAAGCAAAGAACTAAGGGAAGGAGAAAAAGTCTTCGACGTGCACTGTCGGAGCTTCCCACGACCACCACAAACTGCCCCCAGTGAACTAGCTCCTATCGGATGCCTAGAATGCCACTCCCGCAGGCTTGTCACGGAGAAATGCCACAGCAATTAGGATTGAGGGAGAAAGATGAGACCTTCTCTCTCTAACTTTTTAAGCTCTAAACTGGGTAGAACCAAAGTCTTCAACAATGCGGTTTTATCCTCTATTTATAGGAGAAAACTAATCCTAGAACTTGATGTTAACTTTACTAGGAAACCCCAAAACCATGGTTAAGTTACTTGGGAGTCGGGCAGGACAGGCTATGTTATAGCCTGGGTAGCTGGCTGAGTACCCGGCATAATCTCGCTATAGACCCCAAGGATAGACAGGATCTGCAGAGCAGACGGCGTGGTCAACAGGATTGGCTGTAGCAGCGCCGACCCCTCCAGGCGGATCTTCGAGGCAGATTTCTCGGGTAGAGATCACGGAAAGTCGGATATAGCTGGCTTCAAAAATATCTTCTCGCAATGTAAGCAATTTCGAAATGCAGGTTGAACTTGGCAAATTCATTTTGCTCAGCAATCTCCTTATGTCACGGCATTTTCTTTCCTCTTTTCCTTGCTCTCAATACATGCACATCATCAGACAAATACCTTTCCCTAAAGCAGCACCACTGTAAAGTAAAATGCCACGGCAAACTGAAATCCACCACATGCAACTAAATGCTTCTAAATGCATCTACATGGTCCTAATGAGCCTTTAGACATTCAATAACTTAAGTTTAAAAGGTCCCAAAATATGGCCTTTTACGGAGTTATCACACCCCCAAACTTAAGCTATACTTGTCCTCAAGCAATGGATAGTATAAGCAAAACAAAAATACAATGACAAGTCAGAAGCAGAATAGTCTAAGTGAACAACTTTCAGCCCTCAGCCACTATGGCTTCACCATGCTAGACTAGTTCGATAAATCTAGTACCGTCCCCTAGGGCAAGATTCTTTGCGTGGGTGTGTGCGCTTGTATCCAGTCCCTGCTTAATAAACTTAAAAATTTCTATGGAAGCTTTCTTAATTTGCCATGACATTTACAAATTTCTTTACTCCCAACTCCTTTCTTTTTTTACTTCTGCTACGAGGGGAGTCAGCCTATCACTCTACCATCCCACACTCTAGGTGAAAGGAGCATATCTTCACCCCCGAGCTAGTCATGTAGAGTCATCCCGTGACTACTTTCATTCACTCATAGCCCTGGCATAGCGGAGTATCCCTCTACAGATATGCTGAGGCATTTATTCACAACTTTTTTTTTCTTTTTTCAATTTGTTTTTCATTTTTTGGGGTTTTCATCATTCAAATTTTATGCCACAACATTTTAAGAATTTCTTATAAAAAATTTCTAAGTTTCTTAAGCATGGAAAACATACAATCATGTATTCAAGGATTTCAAAGAAGCAAGTACTAGAGTTGGTTCTGTCATCCTCAACCAGTCATTACATTCTATTCTAGCCATCAAGATTCAACATCATCGGGATCCTTAACTAATTCCAAAAAACTATTCAAACATTTGCTAATGTCATGGCATAATTATTTTACTACTACTATCATGCAATGATTTGAAAACCCTACCTCCCCCAAACTTGAAAGAAGCAATGTCCTCAACGCTTACTAAAACAAAGGAAAATGAAACTACATGCTATGAATGCAATGCAAATACAAGGTACCTTGTCTTTAAGCGGGTGGCGGTGTAGCGGTCGCGTGACGAGTGTGCTTTTCAACTTGGCGGGGTGGAATGTTCGAAGTCAGACGCGGGTGTGGCTGGAGGTTGTGTGGACCCTAACCTTGCAAATAAAAACAAAATAGTCAATTAAAGGGAAGCGAATAAAATAACGAAATAAAAAATTTATGCACAAGAGTAAATCCCAAATGTAACGGCATCTCAAGATGCTTAGCCAGTTTTGACATCGTGCAAGAGAAATGTAGATTTGTCGCGCGACCGGAGCACCATGTAGACCAAATGCCCCACACATATAATAGTTTTGCCTTCAAAATAGTTTGCCCTGGCATTTTGTGTCTTTCGCATCTGATTTGTAGGACCTTTGCAGTAGTCCTCTCTTCTTCAAGTGCTCTTTCCTGAAGCTGAATGGTAGTGGAATGAGATCTCTTTTTGCTTCTTTTGTTGTGGTAACTTGAAGCACCAGTGTAGACAAAATGCCCCACACATGTAAAAATGGCCCCACACATATAATAGTTTGCCTTCAAAATAGTTGCCTGGCATTTGTGTCTTTCGCATCTGATTTGTAGGACCTTTGCAGTAGTCCTCTTCTTCAAAGTGCTCTTTTCCTGAAGCTGAATGTAGTGGAATGAGATCTTTTTGCTTCTTTTTGTTGTGGTAACTTGAAATCATTTGGGCAGCAAATTTGTTGGAGAGGTCGAGGCCATCCCTATGCCAGTAGCCACCATCGTGTATGACCTTATTTTTTCCTAGGCTAGTCAAATAAGGAAGCAAAACAACACTAACGAGAAAATTAACAATGTTAGCATGCCACAAAATTATCGTGACAAATAATAATATCTCATTAGGGAATTTTTTCTTAATCTCCATTTCACTCAGTTCTTTCACACATTCTATCCTAAAAAAATGAGCAGCTAGTTGGGGTTTAGGATTAGTAAATTCAATAGGATTCAAAGGTTCAAATTTCATACCCGGTCTAGCTATGGGTGAGCTAGACTTACTTATGTCCTTTGGAATATCCTCGAGCTCCTCTTCGTCTTCTTCATCAAGATTGAAGTGATTATCACTGCATAAAAATTTGTTGCAGCAAAATTCTACAGTTTTCTTTTGGTCATCAACTCCTACTGATGGGAGCTTTTCCTTTGCTATGGTAAATTTTTTTTATCTTCATTGGCTGCACTCTTCGAACCATTATCGTTGTTGTCCAGCAAATATAAATCTTCTTGCACCTTTGGATCTTTGTGCACAAACTCATGACCGGGCTCTCCGAGTGTCTCCCCCCCAAACTTAGCATCTTTGTAGATTTTGATGCTACTCCTTAAGGTGAATATACCATAATGCTCTATGTCTCGAGCCTTAGTGACTTCAGTAACACTAGGAAGACTTTTATTTGGGTGAGACTGTAATGCCATGGCAATTTGACCAACCTGACCCTCCAAGGTCCTCAAAGACGAGCTGTGGCTTTGAAGTAACGCTTCTTGGCTTTTTATAGAGGTCGCATGGTCATACAACATGGTCTTCGTTGTTGCGATAAAATCTTGCATCGTGGCCTCCAAAGATCTTGTGTTAGATGAAGATGGTACTCCCTCGTTAGAATTATGCCATGGCATATTCGTTTGAAAACCCTGGGAGTCACTGAAGTTTTGTTTCCTAACGGGCTGACTAGAGTTGTTGGTTCCTTGATTTTCCCACAAAAAGTTTGGATGTTGATGTCATTCAGGATTATATGTGTTAGAATAGGGGTTGTTGTTGCCTCGATTGTAGTTGCCCACATAGTTTATGGATTCTTGATTGATCGGGCACTCACTCTCATTGTGATTGTCGTGGCATAATAAACATGCTGAATTGGCTACCTTTATTTCTCTCATCTTACTTGGCCTTTACAAATTCTTCAACATATTGGTGATAGCAGCAAGTTGGACGGACACCGTATCCATAGAATCTAGCTCGAAAGCTCCATGTGATTTTTGCCCAAGTCCAAGCCTTGTAGATGAAAATTGATAATCGTTGTTGGCAATCCTATCCAGAATGTCAAATGCCTCTGCTGGTGATTTGTCAAGTAATGTCCCATTTGCCGAGGCATCTAGCATCATCCTCGTAGGCGCATTAACTCTATTATAAAACATCACAACTTGAGTCCAGTCGTGGAATCCATGATTGGGGCACTTGCGAAGCAAACTTTTGTATCGATCCCAACACTCATACATAGACCCTTCATCGCCTTGGTGAAAAGATGCTATGACATTTCTAAGATGGTTGTTCATATTGGGTTGATTATGCCATAGCAAAAAATATTTTCACAAGTCAGCCCAGGACTTTATCGAGTTGGAAGGTAATCCATTGAGGCAAGCCCTGGCGTGATCTTTCAAAGAATATGGAAATAACTTCAATTTTAGTACATCTTCATGCACACCTTGTTTTCGAAAGCATTCACAAACTTCTAAAACTACCTGAACATGTTTCCTTACATCCTTATGAGGAGCACCACCAAACTGTACAATAAAGTCCAACATGTCGAACATAACCGATTTGAGCTCGACGTGGGCTGCCTAAATCATGGGTGCCACAATTCCAGGATATAGGTCGTCCATGATAGGGTTTAAATGATCTCGAATAGTACGAGGCCTATATACAATCCCAGTAATTGGAATTGCCTCGACATTCTGATCTTCCACATGACCCATTTCATGATTTCCAATTTGGTACATCTTTACTTGAGCATGTTGAGTACATAAAATAAAAGCCTAAAAAAGATAACGAAAATAACAAGTAAAACTATACAAAAAAAATTGAACAATTAAATAAAAATGCTATGACAAAACTAATTAACTTCCAGTTGTCAATCCCTGGCAACAGCGCAAAAAACTTGTCTGCTCTTGTGAGTACTACAAAATGAGTGCGGATATGTGTCCAAGTATACATAATTGAACAAGTAATACAGTGATAAATGAGTATCGTCTCCACAGGGATTGGAGAAAGTCGTATAAGTTCTATCAAAGTGCTTTACTTTGTCACCTAAGTAAAGTTAGTGATGGTATATACAAAAGATAATGTTGTGGCAAAATGAGATGGATGTTGTGGAAATGGAATGGTAGTATGGTGGTAGCAAATGGATATATCGTGGCAAAAAAGATTGTGTTTAATGCAAACAAATGAAAATGTCAAGGCAAAATAAAATGTAAATATATGATTTGATTAATAGGACTTTGGCTTTCTCACACAACAAGCAACTATGGAAGTGAGTGATAGGAGTCACTAAGGAAAATTTAAGTCTACTTCTCCGAATGGTCTTTCTTATATACCTAGTCTGCCCGACAGTGTCTACTAAGGTGCCCTATGCTATCTATAGTAAGGGACTCGACAGATTAAAGATGCCCTGGCAAAACTGATTGGCGTAAACCCCTACAGTGATCCTATTGATCCAGATAACAGGATATGTCTTGGCAATACCTTTTTGCGGTAGCATTAACATCTAACCTATCGTTCATGCATAACACCTTTTAGTCGAATGAAATCCTAGCCTTATCTCTAAGGTGGATTTGGCCTAGTTACTACCTAGAACCCCTTGTTTATGTAGTTCCTCCCTAGTTTCTCTCGAATACTAAGGATATGTTACCTAAGTATTCTCTCAAACCCTAATAATCTCCTAAGGAATGGCTACTCTCATAGCTCCTACAACCTTAAGGCATTAAACTCCATAAACAAAACAGATTATAGCATAAAAAAATCAACCATTCATTGAAATAAAACTTAAACATCCAAAATGAACTCCCACCAAATAGGATTAGTTCATAGTGGGTTCGAAATAAGCAAGCACAAAGCATGATTATCCATTCCTTACAACCCAAATAACAAAATATGAAAGCAAAGAACTAAGGGAATGAGAGAAATCCTTCGACGTGCACTGCCGGAGCTTCCCTCGACTACCATAAACTGCCCCTAGTGAACTACCTCCTCTCCGATGCCTAGAACGCCACTCCCTCAGGCTTGTCATGGAGAAATGCCACGGCAAGTAGGATTGACGGAGAAAGATGAGACCTCTCTCTCTAACTTTTTAAGCTTTAAACCGGGTGGAACCAAAGTCTTCAACAATGTGGTTTTATTCTCTATTTATAGGGGAAAACTAATTCTAGGACTTGATGTTAAATTTACTAGGAAACCCCAAAACCATGGTTAAGTTACTTGGTAGTCGGGAAGGACAGGCTATGTTACAGCCTGGGTAGCTGGCTAAGTACCCTATATAATCCCGCTGCAGACACCCAAGGACAGACATGATCTGCAGAGCAGGCGGCGTGGTAAGCAGGATCGGCTGTAGCAGTGCCGAACCCTCCAGGCAGATCTTCGAGGTAAATTTCTCGAGCAGAAATCACGGAAAGTCGGATACAGCTGGCTTCAAAAATATCTTCTCGCAATGTAAGCACTTTCGAAATGCCGGTTGAACTTGGCAAATTCATTTTGCTCAGCAATCTCCTTATGTCACAACATTTTCTTTCCTCTTTTCCTTGCTCTCAATACCTGCACATCATCAGACAAATACCTTTCCCATAAAGAAGCACCGCTGTAAAAGTAAAATGCCACGGTAAATCGAAATCCACCACATGCAACTAAATGCTTCTAAATGCATCTACATGGTCCTAAATGAGCCTTTAGACATTCAATAACTTAAGTTAAAAGGTCCCAAAATGTGACATTCTATGGAGTTATCATCTATCACTATAGATCTTAACTCCTAAGATATACATTACCTCACCCAAATCTTTAATAGAAAAGGAACTACCTAATAAAGTCTTAACATACTGTAGAGTAGCTATATCATTTCCTATGATGAGTATGTCGTCTACATATAAGATTTTGAAAGAAACAATGCTCCCACTAGCCTTTTTTGTAAACACAAGGCTTATCTTCATTTTTTATAATATCAAACCCTTTGATTGCATCATTGAAACAAGTATTCTAGCTTCGAGAAGCATGCTTAAGTCCATAAATGGACCTTTGTAGTTTACAAACCTTTCTAACAATTCCAGGAGCGAAAAAACCTTCTGGTTGTGTCATATAACACCCTATTCAAGTTTTCCATTAATGAAAACAGTTTTGATGTCCATTTTCCAGATTTCATAATCATGGAATACAACTATTGCAATCAATATCCGAATGAATTTAAATATAGTAACAAGAGAGAAAGTTTCGTCATAGTTTATGCCATGAACTTGTTGAAAATCTTTAGCGACCAATCGCCCCATATATGTTTCTACATTACAATCCATGTCAGTTTTCTTCTTGAAAACACATTTGCACCCTATAGGTTTGACCCATTCAAGTGGTTCAACCAAAGTCCATTTTGGTTTACTTACATTGAATCCATCTTAGATCTCAAGCTTCAAGTCATTTTTCAGAGTCTGGCCTCGACACTGCCTTTTGATAAGTTCTAGGCTCATCCATAAGAAAAATGTCTCCATGTGTGGTAACAAGAAATCCATATCTCTCAGGTACATGGCGTTCTCATGTGGATCTTCCCACTGGTTGTGTTTCTAAATTTGTTGATCGTTCATCAATGACTCGTGGAACTTGTTCAACCTCTGGTTCATTGATCTATTGTTCTTGAACTTCTCCAAGTTCAATATTACTACCCTTCCATTTCTTTGAAAGAAATTATCTTTCGAGAAAGAATCTTGTTCAAGAAATAAACACTTTTTTCTCACCAGGGTTGAAGTAATATCCTTTAGTTTCTTTAGGATATCCAATAAAGATACACTTATTAAATTTAGGTTTGAGCTTTGTAGACATATGATGTTTTACATAAGATTCACAACCCCAAATTTTCATAAAAGACATACTAGGATGCTTCTCAGTCTATATCTCATATGGTGTATTTTGAATCGATTTAGATGGAACACGATTTAGTGTGAAACCAGCTGTTTCAAGTGCATGTCCCCATAAAGAAGTTGGAAGATCAATATGACTCATCATTGATCGAACCATGTCTAACAGTTTTCGATCCTCCTCTTAAAAACCCCATTCCACTATGGCGTACCAAGTGGTACAAGTTGTGTGACAATCCCACACTCTTTTAGGATTTTATCAAATTTTATGCCAAAGTATTCTCCACCTTGATCCGATCAAAGCACCTTAATACTTTTGCCTAATTGATTTTGTACTTCATTTTTTTATTCCTTAAACTTTTCAAGTGCTTCAGATTTATGGCGTATAAGGTAAGTATACCTATCCTACTGAAGTCATTAGTGATTGTAATGAAGTATTAGAATCCACCTCTGGCTTACGTATTCATTTGCCCACATATATCATTGTGTTTTAATCCCAATAAATCATTTGCTCGTTCACCTTTACTATTAAAGGGAGCCTTAGTCATTTTTCCCAACAAGCAGGATTGGCATACATCATATTGTTCGAAAGCAAATGAATCTGAAAATCCATCTTTATGGAGCTTTGATATACGTTTCTCACTTATATGGCTTAAACGAAAGTGCCAAAGATAATTCTGATTTGAGTCATTTGTCTTTAATTTTTTTATTTATGTTATAAATAGTATTATCTTGATCCAAAATATAAAGATCATTTACTATTTGTGCCGAACCATAGAAAACACTATCAAGATAAAATGAACAACAATTATTCTTTATAATTATCTCAAAACCAATCTTATCCAAACAAGAAATAAAAATAATGTTTCTAGTCAAGCTAGTCATGAAAGAACAATCCTCTAAATATAAATTAAGTCCACTACGCAAAGATAAAACCTATGTCCCTAAAGCTAATACAACAACTCTTTCTCCATTTCCCACTCGTACGTTCACATCTCATTTAGCTAGATTCTTTCTCTTTTGCAGCCCCTGTATAGAAGTACAAATATGAGAACCATAATTAATATCTAATAACCAATAAGTAGATGTTAACAAATTAACATCAATAACATAAATACTTGAAACAAACTTTTCGTTTGCTTTTGCCTTTTTGACCTCTTCAAGGTAAACATGGCAGTTTCTTTTCCAGTGATCAGTCTTGTCGTAGTGGAAACATTTTCCTTCCTTGCTAACTCCGCATTTGGGTTTCAATGCATCATTTCCTTTGGGATTGGGCTTTCCATTAGCCTTATATTTTTCTACAATTTTATTCTTTCCCCTTCCTTTGTCCTTGCGGACCATCAGAATGGGCTTAAGTCCAACGTTTTTCATGTTACTTTCAGCAGTTGGTAACTTTCCAAGTAATTATGGGAAAGTATTGTTAATTTAATTCATAATGAAATTAAGGAAAAATTGGTTGAAGCTATCTGACAATGATTGTAAGATGATATCAGTGGCCAATTCATCATTGAGTGAAAATCCCAGCTTCTCCTACGTTTGGATATAACCCATCATCTTGTTGACGTGAGCTCTTACAAGATATCCCTAATTTATTTTGAATTGAAATAGAGCTTTAGAGGTCTCGTACCTCTCTTTACATGCTTTCCCCTCATATAACTCCTTGAGATTTTGAATCAGTTCATGTACAACCATGTATTCATGTTACTTCTAAAGCTCAGGGATCATGCGACAAAAATAAGATATCCGACATCTAACATGTCATCCATGTGATTCTTAAATTGGTCTTTGTCATCTCTAGGAGCATTAGTAGTCAGTTCATCAGGAATCCTTCAATAACATATTCTTTCTTTTCCTTTTTAAGAATAATTCTCAAATTACGGAACTCATCAAGGAAATCCAAGTCATTCAGCTTATCCTTCTCAAGGATCGATTGCAATGAAAGTGTGTTATTTACCATTAATTCTACAACTATGAAATATACATTTTAATTAAATTTACCCAGTAGCATAACCCATCTCATTAGCCTCGGTTTAATATATTTCTTGGCAAACAAATGCTTCAAAGTCGAATGATCAGTATAAACAACCACCTTGGTTCTAACTAAGTAGGAACAAAATTTGTCAAAAGCAAATACCACTGCCAATAATTCCTTTTTGGTTGTTGTGTGTTCATCTGAGTAGCATTAAGAGTTCGACTACCATAATGAATGGCATGGAATCTTTTTCTCGTATTTTCCCTAACATTGCCCATATAGCTTAATCGTTAGCATCGCACATAAGTTCAAATGGGATATTCCAATTGTGCCACCACAATAGGAGTAGTGAATGACTTCATCTTAATTGTGCCACCATAAATTTCCTAGAGCACAATGGTCTAGCAATTTATGAAAAATTCTTGATAAGTCTTCAATAAAAACCAGCATGTACTAAGAAGCTTCTAACAACTTTCACGTTAGTGGGAGGTGGCAACTTCTCAATTACCTTCACTTTGACCTTGCCCACTTCAATGCAACGCTGGAGATACGATCTCCCAACACTACATCTTTAGTTACCATAAAGTGGCATTTTTTCCAATTCTAAACCAAGTTGATTTATTCACATCGTGTTAACACAATAACAAAATTAGATAAGCATCGATCAAAATCTTTCCCAAAGATAGAAAAATCATCCATTAATATCTCCAAGTAGTCTTCGATCATATTGGAAATATCTCCATCATGCATGACCAAAATGTTGTTAGGGAATTGCATAGACCAAACTTCATCCTTCGAAAAGTAAACATACCATAAGGGCACGTAAAGGTAGTTTTCTCCTAGTCATCAAGTGCTATATGTAATATCCCAAACCCAAGTCGAGGGTTAGGATCATTACCAAGACCATTAAGTGAGTTCAAGATCAATTGAATTCAAATCAGATATATGCAGCTAACAATACTCTTATAGGTCATATATATATACTATAGATATTTAATGAACATGACATGTTATAACATCATTTCATAACCAATCTTGCTATAAAAGGACCCTTTTATGGCTTATACACAAAGGACACACTTGTAAGCTATATACAATCCAAAAGAGCCATTGACAACATGTAAATTATTGGTCCATTCACTGCATACACTATACCATCCATTTAAGTTATTCAATAAATCTCGTAAACAATTTAAATACTAACCATATACATGAAATTTGAAACAATATACTCAAAGCTAGGCCACCAACTAAGAGTGTAAATATAACAAAACAAGCCATACTTTTAGTCTTCCTTTGGGTTGATAAACTAGGAAGATTGTGCTTAAAATACTTTAGAACCTATTCTTTGGTGAATAAAGAAACGATAATGATAAATACTTAAAGTACTTAATGAGGTAACAAATAGTTATATTTAACTTTTACAGTTTAAATGTCTTTAACATTCAATTAATTTTTTTTTACATTAGTTAATATGTATTATACTAGAATAACATTCAAATTTAAACACTCTAATTGATCTTGCTTCAATTTTAAACAAGGAGAAAGAATCACAACCACATATATATTTAAATAGCAATCTTAATCAACCAATCATACATGTCAATCTCTCATCCATCTGAACAAGGAACAATTCCAAACGTATGCATACATGCAATCTATAATGCAATCAAATTATACATTATATATATATATATATATATATATAATACTCTTTGATTTAATCTCATTAATCAATTTATGCTTTGGTTGCTAGTTTAGTCGAGATAAACAAGTCTCCAACCAACTTTCGCCATACAATTGCATCATAGTTCTGCACCATAGTGTTGGTCAATCCTCCTACTGTCGACAAGGACCATATATCATACCCTCCAGCTTTCGTTTATAGGCATCGTAGTGCTGGACAGTAGACCCCCAAACATATTAGCTCTATACTCTAAGGCATGCCTTGCTATCTTGGACTAACTATTAACCACAGACTTGAATCTTATTCATCAAGAAATCATGTTTCAATTACTTAATCATCAAGAATCCTTCCATATCAATATTATTCAAGTAGCAATTCACCTGTTACACTAAATCAATAACAAGTAATTCAATCATTTGCATCATAAGTTATTTGGCCTTTAAACATAGTACTGTAACAAGGATCTTATTTCATAAATCAACGAGCTTTCTAAGCACCAAAATTACACATACAATACAATTCGGTCAGGGAAGAAAACAATAATCTATCCAAGATAATGCATACAGTCCAATTCGATCATGGCATCAAGCAACAATCTATCTACCAAGCCATTTCATTTTGCATTTAATAAACTTTATAATTCTTAATTAATCATGCTTTCCTTTTAAATTAAATTACCAATATGATTTAATTTTATTTATTAACAAACCGATTTGATGAGCAATTGAACATAAAAATAAAAAGGGGTGGTTGGGACCTAATTCCCAACCCTAGCATAGCTACACTCAAAATCTTCCAAGCAAGTCTTGAATCACTATCCCTTTTTGCCTATATTTGATAGATCCTCCCTTAGTTCCTTCAGCCACTTCCTTATTTCCTTGCTCTAAAAAATTGTATTCAACATATTAAAGTCATTATAATCAATATGATAGCAATTTAAACTCAATTAAACTACATGGTACCAAATAGATTCTATTCTGGCATATTTGTACACCTTATAGTAATATAATCATAACATTTAATTTACTCACCAGATTTTCAATTAATCTATACACCTAGAAAGCTAATTCAATTATATTTATATATATATATATATTGCTCATATTTTATTTTTTTCAAAATAATTGCAGTTATACATTTAAAATTAGGTCTAATTTCTAGTGACCATTGTGCCACCTTTACAGTTTGGTGCACTTTGGTGAACTATTTCACCTAGGACCCTTACTGATTCATTTTAGATCTTTTTTATCATTGTTTATTTCGTATTTCACATACATTTTCATATTAACTTTATCCCTTAGTAATCCAATTAACGAATTTTCAAGAAATGTCTGGTTCTACTTATTCTACCCATGCATCACTTTCAAGCTATAAATTCCTCCCAAATTAAGCCTTAAAATTTTATTATATATTCATCTCAGGTCCTACCCTATTTTCAACTAGTATCACCAGTCCTCTGTACTATCCAATTAAATTCTGAATTTTCTAATTTGTTCAAAACAGTCCCTAATAAATTTTACAGCAATAATGGTGACTAAGTTCAATTCTAAGGTTAATTTTTCATAATTTTACAGTATTTTATCTTGTTTAATGATTCGAATCTCCAAAAATTATCAATTTCCAACAACTTTGTCCTACACCCATTTTCTAGTTCGGTACACATGTTTTATAATTCCTCAATTTGGTCACATGCATTAACAAATCTTTCGGTTATCACCCTCAATGTGATAACCCATAGTTTTCTCAATTTAACAAAATTCCTATCATTTAAACTTAATTTAACATGATTACTATAATTTCTAGCATCATGCAAACTAACAATATGAATCAATTCAATAATCAAAATTAAGAAATTCTCAAGAATTAATTCAATTAAGAATTTAGCCCTTACCGAGGACATGACCTCTGATAGGAAAATATGGAGACTTAAGACCAGGGTAGCCGAGTAGAGCGGGTCACATCCATAGAGTTTATCATCTATATCTTCTTTTAATGCCTTTGTAGTAATTTCCATATACGTTTCTATCATTGGAATTTATGAAAGCTTAGAACTAGGGTAGCGGAGTAGTGTTGCCTTAGTTTAGGTTTTAACCCATTTTGACTTTATTCCTTCTCGTAGCTTGCTATCGTTGACTTCTGTATATTCTTCTCTTCATGTTTCCTCTTTTTAAATTTAGTCGGGTCTTACGTTTTTGTCTATACGCAAAGATTTTTTATGCAGGGATTTATTTGCAGGGATTACTTCCATTACAGACGCGTATATGAAGAAAACATATGAAGACTGTTCAACTATGTATTTATTTATTTATATATGCATTGCATTTTATCTTTATTTTTACTTTTTTGACTGTCCGATGTCTTCCACGGAAGCTGCTCTCAACTTGGAGTTGGGGGCAGCCTACTACCCTACCTCCCCCTTACCCTATTACATATGAGAATAGGGTTTTGTTGTTGTTGTTGTCAAGAATTAATTCAATTAAATCCTTCTTAAATTCGAATAGGAAGAGAGGGGAAAAGCTTACTTTGATATCCTAGATGATTTTCGTTAGTTAGTTCAAGCTTGAAATCAAGCTTGCATGGTCGATTCCCCTCCTTTCAATCTCTCTAAATTTTCTCACATTTTGTCTCTCACAATTCGGTTACCAAATGAAATGAAAAAGATGATGTTATTTCCTTTCCTTAATAATGGAATTGAAATGTTTATTTTAGCCTCACTTAGAGATTAATTAATATGTTATTCAAAGGTACATAGGAATCAATGAATTTAGCATGCAATCATGGTATTTATTGTTTATTCCAATTAGATCATTCCAAATCGATCGTCATTCTTTCAATCTTTTTGATTAAGTCCTTATCTAATTTAACTAATTTAAATTTCAATTCAACTTGGTTTTTATCTTATGAAATTCGATTGGGTCCTTATCTAATTCAATTAATTGAAATCTCAATTCAAATTGGTTTTTATCCTAGGCAATTTAGCTTAATTCTCCTAGACTATGTCTTCAGGATGTTATAACTCTCCCCCTTAAAAGGAGAATTCGTCCTCGAATTCTTACCTGAATCAAATAGATGAGGATATTACTTTCTCATTGTATCCTTGGGCTCCCAAGTTTTCGCATTCCATCATATGATTTATCCACAATACTTTCACCAAAGGAGCTTCAAAGTCGTTTGACTTCTCTTTCAAGGATTTGAATTGGTTATTCTTTATAGGATAGACATGGGTTTAATTCAACTTATTTAGGTTCAAGAATATGAGTTCGATCTGATTGATATTTTCAGAGCATCAAGACATGAAAAACATTATGAATCTTGTCGAATTCTCTAGGGAGTGATAGTCGATAAGCCACTGGACCAATTCTTTCAACATCATTGAATAGTACGATGAATCTAGGGCTAAACTTCCCCTTTTGCCAAGCCTAAACACTTTCTTCCAAGGACACTTTGAGAAAATGCTTTATCTCCCACATTATACTAGATGTCTCTTTGTTTTAAATATGCATAGGATTTTTACCTAACAATGGCTTACTTCAATCGATCATGAATAATTTGAACTTGTTCTTCGGTTTTCATGAGCAATTGATGTCAAAAGACTTTGTTTTCATCCAATTCAGACCAACATAGAGGTATTATACATTTTATTCCATAAAACACCTCAAAAGGATCCATTCGAATTGAAGTTTGATAACTATTGTTATAGGCAAATTCTACAAGGGGTATGAATTTCTCACAGTTCTTTATGAAGTCGATAACACAAGCCCTAAGCAAGTCTTTGAGTACTTGAATTACTCTTTTAGATTGTCCATCACTTTAAGGATGAAAGGTCATACATAGTTTTAATTTTGTGCCAAGGGCTCACCGTAGGGATTTTCAAAATCGAGCTCTGAATCGAGGATCTCGATTGAAAATGATAGAAGTAAGGACCCCTTGTAAACTAATTACTTCATGAATGTACAATTCAGCTAGAGTATCCAAGCTATAGTTCATTCGAACCGGGATAAAATGAACTAATTTAGTGAATCAATCTACAATTACCCACATAGCATCACACTTTCTTGGTGAACAAGGTAAACTACTTACAAAATCCATGGTTATTTGATCCCATTTCCACTGAGGGAATTCAATAGGTTGGAGGAGTCCAGTAGGAGCTCGATGTTTGGCTTTGATTCTTTGATAATTCAATCATCTAGATATAAAATTTGTAATAGTGGACTTCGTTCTAAATTTCATTCTTCAACTCATTGTTTTTTGGAATATACACCCTATTCTTAAAATAGAGTAGGCCAATCGAATGAATAAAGAAATATTGATTGGCTTTCAAGTCAAGCTTTGAGATGACAACTTGAAGTTCAGGATCAATTAGTTGTAACTCGAGATTAAGCCAAATTGAACTTGTACTTTAGACATGAATCCATGTTTTTGATACATTCAAAGATGAGCATTAATAGCATTTGGAGTCAATATCGGTTTACGACTGAGAACATCCTTAACAACGTTGGCTTTTTCGGGACGATAATCGATGAAGAAATCACAGTCTTTGAGTAATTCAAGCAATCTTCTTTTCCTCAAATTGAGATACTTTTGAGTCAGGAGATATTTGAGACTAGGTTAACTAATTAGTGTTTAAGAGAAACTAGGTTGTTCGATACTTAGTGTTCAATAGAAACTAGGTGATGATCAACGTGACCAATGTGTTCTATCTACTAATTAGAATCTAATCCGCCATTAAAGATAAGGTTAGGATTTCAATGACTAAAAGGAGTAGTGCATAATCGATAGGTTTAATGTTATTGTTAACACCAAAAGGTATTATCGTGGTATTTTTATCTATCAGGTTCCATGACTAGAGATAGCATAGGATCACTTTAGTAAACTTTATCATGAAAATATACCATAGAAGCTTGAACCATTCTAATAAACAAGACTTAGGATTCATTAGAGACCCTACCAATCATTCTCATCGTAGCTTGTTTGTGTGAGGATTGTCAAGTTACCTTACTTATCCCCAAATCCTCAATCTATTTTGCCTTAGCATTTTTAATTGGCTACACTCTAAACTTCTCGATTTGCATAACATTTCCATCTACCACCCATCCATACTACCATTGAAATTCCACCTACATACATTTTATTTTGTCTCAACATTTCCATTTGCTACCTTTCCATTATACCATTGCAACTTCATATGTGTACAGTTCATTTTGCCTTAGCATTTCCATCTCACTTGTTCATAAAACATTAACTATACTTAGTTATTTTAGAATAGTGCATAAACTTTACTCAAGATCCCTCTAATCCTTGTGGAGATGATACTCACTCACTACTATATTACTTGTTTAATTGTGTATATTTGCACATATTTTCGCGTACTTTATAGCACCAACAATACGCAACACCATGTTTAGTGATGCTTCATTGAACATGATAGGTTGTGTGTTGATGTAGGAAGGTAAAGTGGTTGTGTATGCGTCCCGATAGTGGAACCCGCACGAATGTAACTACCATACTCATGACTTGGAGTTAGCGACTATGGTTTTTTCCTTAAAGATTTGGAGGCACTACATCTTCACTAACCACAAGAGTCTGAAGTATTTACTCACGTTAAAGGAGTTAAACTTAAGATAACATCATTGGGTGAAGTTGCTTAAAATTATGACTATGTGATCGACTACTATCCGGGTAAGGTAAATGTTGTGGTCGATGCCTAAGTCAAATAAAAGTGTCCAATCTTAGGGCATTTCTTTCATGTTTAAGTTTAACCGATAATGGTGAGTTGTTATCTATGTTACAAATTAAACTCGAGTTGCTTAAAGTGGTGAAGAAACTTTAGAGGACCGATACACGCCTGTTGGCTAAAGTTGAACAAATTCATCGAGGTGAGGCACTGGGTTTTGGATTGAGGAATGGCAATATGGTGTGTGTGTTCCATCGATGAATGAGTTACGAGCCAATATTCTTGGATAGGTACACAATAATCCATTTACTATCCATCCAAGAGGGAACAGGTTGTACCAAGACCTTCACCAGTTTTATTGGTGGTCAGGCATGAAAAAAAGAGATATCCGAGTTCGTATCTAGATGCTTGGTATGCCAATAAATGAAAGCAAAACATCAGGTTCCATCATGGTTACTCCAGCCCATACAGATTCCGCAGCAGAAATGGGATAGAGTGACCATGGATTTTGTGACTAGTTACCTATGACACGAAGGAAACACGATGCAATCTGGGTAGTGGTTGACTGATTAACCAAGTTTGTTCATTTTTTACCGGTTCGCATGGATTTCATCCTTGAGAGATTAGCTAGGCTATACATTTAGAATATAGTGAGATTGTATGGAGTGCTGACATCAATTATCTCTTATTGATACCCACGATTTACGTTGAGGTTTTGGAAAGCTCTTCACAAGGCTTTGGGTACACGATTGAACTTCAATATCACTTTTCACCCATAGACGAATGGCCAGTCCAAGTGTGTGATCTAGACCTTGGAAGATATACTAAGTTATTATGTGATAGACCTCAAGGGTAGTTAGGGGATCATTTACCATTAGTTGAATTTGCTTACAATAGTAGCTACCAGACAATAATCTAGATGATTCCATATAAAGCCTTGTATGAGAGGAATTGTAGGACACCCTTGTGTTGGATTGACCTTAGCAAAAGGAAGATAGTTGGTCCAGATTTGATCCTAGAGGTAGAATAGAAGGTTTGACTTATTCAAGATCAACTGAAAGAAGCTATCAAATGACAATGATTATACACGAATTTGAAGTGTAAGGACATAAAGTTTGAACTGGGTGGCAAAGTTTTCCTCAAGGTGTCACCATTGAAGAGGGTACTTAGATTCAGACGCAAAGGGAAGTTGACACCATGTTTCATTAGACCCTATGGGATTTTAAAGAAAGTCAGACATGTGGACTACCATTTAGCTTTGCCACAATAGATAAAGAGCATCCACAATGTCTTCCACATTCGATGCTTAAGAAGTATCATTCAAACCCATTGCATATCATTCCATTAGAGCAAATCAATGTAATTCAAGATATGACCTAGGAAGAGGAGTGGATAAGGGTCTTGGATTGAAAGGTCAATAATTGAGAAACAAGTAAATTCCCTTGGTAAAGGACTTGTGGAGAAACCATGGTGTTGAGGAAGTAACGTGGGAGACCTAAGATGATATGCAACTCTAGTATCCGTATCTTTTATACTAATATAAATTTAGATGATGAAATTTCTTCTTAGGAGGGGAGAGTTGTTTTACCCCTATTTTCAGTTTACTATTTTAGGCTAACCCAAGATAGATAGATATATAAAGAGAGGGACAAATAACCCTTAGGCTCCTGAGAAAACCCTTGTCCATTTATGAAGTAATTTGGGCTTACGTTGGGCCCAAGTAGTGCCAAAAATGACACTTTTAATTTGAGGTTAAACTAGGGAGAACCGAGGTTGCGATTTTCCCTTAAAAAGTTTCAAAGGCTGATTTCCTTTTATGAATGGTGAGGTCATGGTAGGAGGTAAATCACCAACAAAATATAACACTCTCATATCTCTTTTTTCTCAGTTTTTATCTCATTCCTCATTCAAACCCCTATCATTCTTTTAGTATTTTGATTCAAAGGTGAATACCTAGTGGATGTCTTTCCCTAGCTTTAAATTCTTGTGTTAAGGGTTGAAATCTCCATCTTATAAGATCTTAACCTTAAAGTTTGGCCATGGTTTGGTTTATGAAGGGTTTTGGGTTTTAGAACTTGTGAGTAGCTCTAGATCATCCCTAAATCTTAGAAATTCATTCTTACCTTTCTTATACTCTTCGATGCTTGTATGTGATCACTTAACCTGCATATTTCAACATGTTACCACAATAGACATGTTATAATTAACACATATAAATGATTACAAATAAACCATAGTCCAAATTATAATCCTATTAAGGCCCTGAGTATTCAAGTCAAAAACCTGCACCATAGTGCTATGACACATAATGTCGTGCCCACCACCTGCAATAAGTGTCCTTACACACTATAGTACTGAATCAGATATGATACTTAAGGTAATACATACCACCTGCACTAAGTGTCCTTACACACTATAGTGTTGAATCAAACCTGCAACTGTTGGACTCTATGGCATGCCAACTATACCATGTCCTTCAATGACTTATTTAGGCTTATAGACTATTTTATTCTATCAATGGAAATTTTATATCAATATCATTTAACATTTCATAGCATTCACTTAAATATATCAACAAGTGATCAATCATTTTTATTTAACTATTGGCATATTTAAAAAATATCAAATTTATGATAAATAACATAAATATCATGCTAACATAATCAAGGCAGACTTATCACAATTCTTCCTAACGATGTATAAAACATCCATGTATAATGTCATGCATGAATCACACTCACCTTGACACGTTATACACTAGTAGAAAAAACCCCTTTAATGACGTGCATTGCGCGTCATCTATGGGTGCGGATGACACACATTTGCCTGTCTTTGAAGCCATCGACATGAATTTAAGATTACGCACAACTGTGCGTCATAAATTTATGACGCGCATTTATGACGCACATTTATGACGCGCATTTATGACTTACATTGCGCGTCATTGAAGCCCCCGTCATAAATGAAGATGACACACATTTGTGTGTCATAAATTTATGACACGCATTTATGACTTACATTGCGTGTCATTGAAGCCCCCGTCATAAATGAAAATGACACACATTCGTGTGTCGTGATTGTATTTCATGAATTATATATATATATTTATATATATTATGGATTGACAAATAATCAAACTAAATCACATTTAATGCCTCGTAATACTAAATATATATATCATATTATATATAAGCAATACATTTGTATACAATATATTCACACTACAAATAGTTTACAATAAACGATTAGTCAAAGAAAACAAAGAAAATACGACATTGAGAAAGAACATATAACCATTATATATATACAATAATGCACTTTGTTTCCACATACTTAGAGCTTTGAGCATCTGGATAAAAGCCATAGATATGTGCAAATAGGCAGTGTTGTCAAACCTGTATTGACAAAAAAATGAGGATGCTTAGAATATGCGAAAACAATATCAACAAATGGTAAGTAAAATAAAACAAAGATGTCAAAATTTTTCACAGCCAGTACATAATAAGCTCCATATCATATAAGCAATTTGAAGAACACATCACCATATGAAATGTTAACATCGGTCCTATATCAAACATCTACAATCCCAACTTACCATGAAGATGGCGTGGCAAGATTAGTGCAAACAAAACACAAAAATGAAATGTCATACTGATATGTAGAGAAAACTGAAAAGCTACCTCATATCAAATACAACAACATAATGTTTTTAACTACTACTCTTACATGGAATCATCAAGAATATCCAGGGGGAGAGGAGAGGAGGGCTACTGAGGTCTCTAATGCTAATTGCTAACCTACAACTATAGTTCAGACTATAGCATACCAACAGAAAAAAACTAAAGAAAGTGCGGGGGGTTGTGATATACGTAGTACATATGAGCAAGCAGTGCAATCGACAAAAATGAAATTGCTGCACAAAACATTTACTAAAGTACAACAGAAACTAAGGTTATGTGTCTCAGTTATGCTCAGGTCAGTGTCTAATGCTTTTCCCACTTCTTGTGTTGGAATCAAAGGGACCACACAATATCTGTGAGAATCAAATATCAACACAACTGATGAACTAGATGATTTGGACTAAGGGGAAAGCACCAACAATGAAAGGCAAAACCAGTCATACCAGAACTGCAAACTCTGCCTTGTGCAATTTAGGAGGACAAAAGTTTGATCAACTAAAGACTAGTTCAACCTTCAACTTTGTTTCAGATGATGTCTACAAAAGTTTAGAAGTCATTAGTGCACCTAAATTTAGCTGCCATCTTTAACAATAGGTGTCTATAGGGTTTAGAAGCATCAAGGTTGAGAGGGAAGAGAAAAATATCAACAAATGGAAATGGAAATAAGCAAGCAATAAAAAGAGGATGCCATTCGTTTCATTTTCCATGCTCTCCTAAAAATGAGAGAGATGAGCATATAGACTGAGACATGCAAATACAAAAAGCTCTGAACCAAATTTCAGAACACTTGTTTTGATTAAAAGATAACTTTGACCCCATAGTTGTAAGAGTGACAATATACTTATTTTTGAATAAACGTATATGCCTTTTTCTGAGTAACTCCAACTACTTCAAGTTTTTTTTGCAAGTTGAAAGACTGAGTGGGGTGACTAGAACATCGAATTACATTATTATTGTAAGTCATAAATCGTTCAGATTTTAAGAAACATGACATTTTTTTATGACACACATGTTTTGCAAGTCATAAATTATCGCGTGTCATCGTTCGTGTGTCATTAAAGGTATATTTTCTTGTAGTGATATATTTCAAAATACTAGCCTCACTAAGCTTCACACTTTCTCCTTTCTATACTAGATTCACTTCAATCATGAAGTAAGTCACTATCTGTAAAAAGTCACGATTACATATTGAAACATATGTTAGTATTGTACCAACAAAATTAAATTCCAATAACAATAATCCATAAAATATATTCGAAACTTATTTGATATCAAAAAACTTCAACTTTTAAGAACTCTTTTAATATTGGCATCAACTTTTCTAATTTATGTAAAATGGTGTTTCACTATTTTACTCACTTAGATTTCAATACTAAAATTCAAAAATTAAAATAATTATCAACCAAGTACATTTACAAAGGCATAATTATAATTAAACACCCCAAACTTTTTGAATGATGCATACTAATCACTAAACTTTCCTAGCATCCAAATTGATCAAATTTCACATTCTAACATCAAATTTAACACTCAAACAATGATTTCCAGCATAGTACAACAACTCTTGAACAATTACACATCAACCCATAACTTTTCAATAATTTCCAATTAGGTTCCTCGACATTCATAAAATTACAAAATGGTCCCCAAATTATTCTAAGGCTTGTAGAATACTTCCTACATCATTTCCAGCCTCTACATAATTTTTCTAGAATTTTTCTTATCTTAAAAGCCAAATTCGAACAGTACAAGTCTAGTGTTTCATTATTTTAATTAGTTTTAAATCGATTCGAGCATGAAATCTACCTTTATTCAAAATTTAAAAACCTCTACAATCAAACCCCTAATCAAATTTCATTAAAGCATAAACTTTCCCTAATTTTAGGGTTAGGCCAAAACTTAACTTAGCATTTCTAGGAGGTTTGATCATGTTTTAATCATTAAACATGCTTGAAAATTATTATACAACATCACATCAATTCTATAAGCCCTAATGTGAACATAAATCCTAGAATTTGGGATATTTGTATGATTAGCATGCCTAAATGGTACATAATTATAGCATTTTTTGAATAGAACAATTTTCTATTTCACGTCTTAATCCATAATCAAAGGAAATTGCTCAAAATGAAAAAGAAATTTTCTTTTACTTAGGGTCGGAAACACAACTTGGAGAGAAAATGATGAACAAGCTTACATGAAATTTTAGTTTAATTTCATGTTAATTTTTCATTTATTAAGCTTTCATCCAAGGATCGTAGTGATGTAAAAGTCTTCTAGTTGAGTGCATCAGCTACCACATTATCCTTTTTTAGATGACAGTCGATAACAACATCATAGGCTTTTAAGAGTTTTATACATTTTCTCTTACTCAAGTTCAACTCTTTTCATGTCAACAGATACTTTAGACTTTTATGATCTGTGTAGATGTAGCATCTCTCCCATACAAATAATGGCGCCAAATCATAAGAGAAAACATTAATGCTGCTAACTCAAGATCATGTGTCGGATAATTCCTCTGATGAGTCTTTAATTGTCTTGAAGTATAACCCACAACCTTATCTTCTTACATAAGCACACAACCTAGGCCATTATGAGATGCATCATTATACACCACATAATCTTTGTCGGATTTCGGTTGTATCAGTATTGGCTCTTCCTTCAAGATCTTATTTAAAATATCGAAGCTCTCTTGGTACTTTTATTTCCAAAAATGGAACCTCTTTTCTCAAAAACATTGTCAACGGAGAAGCAATCATTGAAAAGTTATACACCAACCTTCGATAGTAACCAGCAAGTCCCAAGAAGCTTCAGACCTCTATAACATTCTTTAGGGCTTTTCCACTGTACTATAGCCTGAATTTTCTTAGGATCAATCTTTATGCCTTCTTCTAAAACCATATAGCCAAGGAAATAAACTTCCAATAGCCAAAAATCACACTTAGTGTAATACCCCAAATATTAGGTCAGTGAAAATTCTGAAAGGATTTAAAAATTTAGAGGATTAAATTGAATAAATGGTAAAGTATGAGAAATGATTTAATTAAGACTAATTAATAAGAATGGAACAATGAAAGGGCATTTGGTCCTTTAGAGTGAAATGAATTTAAAATTCATATTATTAGTGATTGAAAGGGAGTATCGGTATCATAGTATAGAAGTATTGATACCCTGGTAGGGGTACCAATATTATTGAGCCTGGAATTGAAAGATAGGTTGAAATTAAAATACAAATATAAAATAATAGTACTTTTGAGTATGATTAAAAGTATAAGTGTTAGAGAGTATACTAACATTTGTATGGTATGTGTACTAAATGGATGATTGTGTAGATCATAACCAAGCTCCTGAGTCAAGTAAGAAAAAGGGAAATGATAAGGTTGACGAGTAGTTGGATGCCATTTCAGTATACAAGGGAGTTATATTAGGTGAGTGCATCTATGGTAATTATATGGAACGAGGGAGACTTGCAACGAGTCAATCTCAAAGGTTTTCATTTAATGTATGTTTTACAGTTTTTAATATATGTTTATAATGTCTATGGAAATGATATTATGAATAAGGTTTAGAGTATGAATTGCTCTAAAATGAAAATTAAATGCCAAACGGTGTATTTTTTGTAAAAAGGTGCCACTAATGCAAGTTAAATGCCTATCAGTGCATTTTTGGAAGAAATGTGCAACTAATGCAAGTTAGATGACAAACGGTGCATTTTCGGTAGAAAGGTGCCGCAAATGAAAGTTAAATGCCTAACGGTGCATTTTTGGTAGAAAGGTGTCATTAATGTAAGTTAGATGAAAAATTGAGCATTTTTAGTAGAAAGGTGCCACTAATGCAAGTTAAATGCAAAAAAATGCATTTAGGTATAAAAGGTTCCACTCATAGTTTAACTGGAAGGATTTTAAAAGTTGTGACATGCTTATGTATAAGTTGTAGTTCATTTACAATGTTATGCCTCACTAAGTAAATACTTAACGTGTGTTGATTTCACACGTAGGTAAAAAGCAAAGACTAGTCGAGTAAGGGGTGAAATAGCAGCAACTGTCATCAATCTAAGGTTGACTCATCAGTAACAGTAGGACAATCATATTTAGCTTGAAAATTTGATGGCATGTAATCGAACTTAAGAAAAACACTCTGAAACGATTTAAAGTGATATTTTTTTAGTAATAAATTTAGATAAATGTTTTATTATTGTATTAAAATGTTTTACTTTATTTTTGAAACAAAGTTTTATGGGTTTTCAAATAAGTGAATGTTCTTAAAAGTCATGTGGCAGCTATGACTTGTGTATGGAAACATATATGGGTAATGGGTTTTACACTTAAACTGTTTGGCATATAACTTTTATCTTTAAGGATCTGAAGGACAACTCGAAGGTAGGCATCGTGCTCCTCCTTTGACTTTGAGTATACCAGAATATCATCAATAAATAACACAACAAACTGGTCCAAGTAGAACCAAAAAACTTGGTTCATCAAATCCATGAATGTTGTAGTAGCATTGGTCAAACCAAGCGGCATCACCACGAACTCATAGTGATGTGATCCAATTCAACATCATGTTTACATTGACTATTCCAACCTTTTAAGGGAAGAAACTTTCTAACATTATACATAAAGAGGCTTATTTCATATGTTATAATATATATATATATATATATAGTTCTTATGATAGTAACTTATTCATTAATATGTGAGACATAAGTTATTATTATATCTATAGTACACATATTTATCTTATACACATTATATAAGTTTATATACTTACCTTATTTCCTTATGTTATGTATGTAGGCACATTCGACCAACACTTGGGAGCTACATTGGAGCTAAATGGAGCATGTAACAGTAAGGAAATGTACATAGGGACGTTTAGGAAAGCATAAGGAACCATTGGTGAGAAGTTGTCCGGAGACCCGTGAGCTCATAGCTGGATTGAGCTGAATATTTGAGCTGCAAGATGACCTCATTTTAGCTGGGGATCTGCACCAACATCATCACCACTTAGGACACTTCAAATATGTCCTAAGTCAACAATTGTAAAATCGTATTGTTTCACGAATAGTTGCCACCTCAAGAGGTACCTTTTCACAAGGAGCTGACATAATGTTCACCATGCTACAATTCACCTATGGCCAACTCACCTCCAGCTCATTCACCTCCGAACTAGCTCAAACATGAAAGGTTATCTTTTCCAAACATTATGACCTTTCATGAATGATGCTTCCCACAAAGATGCCCTTTCACCAAGGAGCACGTTGGTGAAGAGATCACACTCATTGGAGGCATAAATCACCAAGAGACATGAGATAGACCTCCATACCTATTCAACCATACCACATGCCTTGCACAAGAGAGATATGGTGCCAAACATTAGGAGGCACATCATCATTAGGCCAAGGGAGGTGTCTTTGGTGCCAAGATGAACAAGTATGCACATTCGACAAAGGGAGATGTCTCCCCATCCCTTGCCAAAACATCAAGCCCCTTCATGAAGGGTTAGCCGAACCATCACCAAGCTAAGGGACTTATCTTTTCATTATGAATCAATATGTACTTCCATAGAGACATGTACTTAGTCAAAAAACTATGTAACCATTCGACCAAGCCCTCCTATTTCCTATAAATTGAGAGACTTGCCATCATTTGTAATCATCTCATCTCATACATTAAACAAACTCTTGTGAGTTAATTTCTCTTCAAAGTTCTTTGTGAACTTTATAGATTAAGCAAGTATAATTCATATACTTGTGGCATCATACCTTCCATCTTTATTCCTAAATTCATAGATTTATATCTAGTGGGTTGAAGCCACTATTACCACCCCTTAAGCAAGTTTGTGAAGATCGAGATTATGTTTTATAGCATAGTTTCCTCTTTGGCGTGTTTGAGATACAACATCACCACCATCTCCATTTCATCATCAACACTAACAACATCATCCATGAAGACCATAAATATCTTCTTAATTCCACAACCATCTTTATTCATTTTCTTTCATTTCATTACTTATCTTATTATTCAATTTATTTTCCCATAATTAATCATATTTATTTATTATCTTTGTTGCAGCCCAAACTTATAATTCAAGGACATCAGTACTTATCAATCATAGATCGGGACACAATAAGGCTATCTATTCACTTCCATCAAAGCGTGTAGATTCACCTTACATCAAGCTGTAATCAGAGCATAGTTGGATTGACAACAAAAGTGTCATTAACGTGCAAAGTAAAAAAGAAAAAGAAATTCAAAAAGAAAAGAAAAGAAAGACTCCTATAACAATCAAGGGAGTTCAAAAACAAATTCAGAAAAGAATAAAAAGAAAAAGAGAATTTCAAAAAGAAAGTAAAGCCAAGGAAAGTGCTCTACAATTGCAAGTACATCAAAAAGACTTATCTACACTAAGAGAAGATAACCTTATTGTTTCTTGAGAAAGGTTGTAGTAAGTGTTGTTTCTTGAATTGTAAGTCACCTTTTCCTTTTCTATCCTTTCATTTTTCTTGTCATCAATCATTTCCTTTTTAAAATAGCTTGAATCATTTCTTCTACCTTTCCATTTCTTCTATTCCTTTCTACCCTAACCTATTTACAGCCGACGCACACAAGGAAAAAATTAACTTGTTCTAATCTTGAGTAAGTTCTTCAAATGACTTAGCAAGAGAAATTGAGTGGAAAAAGGCTAATTGATAGAGTGAGATCAAAAGGGGAATTGTTAAAAGACAAAATTATATTCCCAACAGTAAACATGAGTGTTGAGTGAAGTGATCTTATCATTTCTTTGGAGTGAACTTGAGAGGCTTTGTGAGTGTGCTAGTAAGGTTTACTTTTTTTTACTAACCATGTCTTAAAGTCCTAAAGATAATGCAGGTCAACCAAACTTGAAAATGCAAGCATTGATTGGAGAAATGATGAGAATGTTTCGTGCGGAGTTTGATGTTATTCATGATAAACTAGACTAACGTCAAGATCCACCACAAGCTCGGAACAATGATACTCCTCAGAGAAAACAACCTCTTCCAGAAGATGATGTCCTAGATAATTATGATGAACAAAGGACCAGCAATGTTACAAGGACCTAAGCGTGCCAATGTTGATGATAATATGAGCAACATCAAAATCAAGATTCCTCAATTCCAAGGGAAAATTGATCCTGAATACTATCTTGAATGGGAAAGCAAGGTGGAACATGTTTTTAGTTGCCACAACTATTCTGAACTCAAGAAAGTGAGATTGGCAGCCATGGAGTTTGTCGATTATACTATTACCAGGAGGAGGAACGGAGAAAGACCAATCTCAATATTGCTTGAAATGAAAGGTATAATTCGTAAATGTTTCATTCTTGTTCATTATCACCGGGACTTGTTTCAAAAACTGCAGAACCTTAAACAAGGCCAACGAAGTGTGGAGAATTATTATAAGGAGATGGAAGTGGCAATGATCCGAGTCAATATTGAGGAAGATCCTGAAGCAACTATGGATAGATTTCTTGTTGGACTCAATCCATAAATTGCCAATACTTTGGAGTTATACCATTACATAGAGATCGATGAAATGGTGCAAATGGCTATGAAGATAGAAAGTCAGTTACGGAGAAGAGCTATATCTCGCACTACCATGCCTACACCTTCAATATGGAGTCCAAAAACTTGAAAAATCTACCCCTACTCCTACCAAAGAGAAGATTGAATCATCTAGTGCTCCACAACTCAACAAGGATAGCCGAGGAAAAGAGACCCCTGAATGATCAAGAGACATTCAATGTTTTAAATCTCTTGGAATAGGGCATGTTTCTACACAATGTCCTAACCAAAACACCATGTTACTACTTGGAAATGGTGACATTGAGTCTGACCATGAAGGGGAATAAGCAACATCAACCGGAGTCGATGAGGAAGCAAAAATTGGTGCTCCCGTGGAAGGCGAAGCCCGAGTAGTTAAAAGAAGTCTGAATGCTCAAGTAGTAGAGGACAATGCACAACGGGAAAACATCTTTCATACCCGATGCCATGTGAATGAAAAGGTGTTTTTCATGATCATAGATGGTGGGAGTTATACCAATGTGGCTAGTTCTATCATGGTGGAGAAATTGGGATTGAAAATGTTGGAGCATCCAAATCCCTACAAACTATAATGGCTCAATGAACGAGGAGAACTTAACGTCAACAAACAGGTGATGGTTATTTTTTTAATTGGGAAATACAAGGATGAGGTTATGTGTGATGTTGTTCCTATGCATGCTAGCCATTTACTCTTTGGAAGACCATGGCAATATGATAAGAGGATCATCCATGATTGTTTTACCAATCAATATTCTTTAAACCATGGGGGAAAGAAGATTATCCTAACACCTTTGACGCCTAAACAAGTCCAAATTGATCAAATCAAGATGAAACAAAGTGTTGAATCCATGAGGAAAGGAAAATCGAAGTTAAGCAATGAGGAAACTAGTACAAAAACAAGTGCTTATACATATAAGTGCTTGCTACAAAAATGCTTACTGTCGAGACGCAAGATTGATGAAGATTTTTCTCACATTGAAAATACAGAAATTTCCTTTAACTTGCAGGATGTTACAAGTAACATAACTTATCAATTTAGGATGCTAAAGGATCTGACATTTCAAGAGCCAAGAAGTGCAACTAATGAAAAGCAAAGAGTGGCAATTCTTCATCCAAAGGATGAAACCCTTCAAGAATCAAAATTTGTGCCTAATGAAAGACAAAGGGAGGCGATTCTTCATCCAAAGGGTGTGACTTATGAGGATTATAAGGTTATCATCATTTCAAGAGTCATCACATTTCATGATTCGATGCATACTTTTATTGAGGAACCAATAGACATGACGTTTGGAATGATAAATGCATAAACGTTCAAGGAAAAATGTCTTCAATAGACATGAACTTTGAACATTCATCTAACAGGAAGTATTTCTTAACTTTAATTATATTTGATCACATTTATACTTATGAAAGTTTTCTTTCTTTTCAGATTAAGAACTTCCAAAGCATTCTTTCAAAAGATATGAATATTTTCATAAAGGTACTTATTGAATGGAATGACACTAGGAAAAGAAGACCTTTTGATTTGAGGACAAATTGATTAAAAGAAGGGGAGGACGATGTTATCCAATTCAACATCATGTTTACATTGACTATTCCAACCTTTCAAGGGAAAAAACTTTCTAACTTTATACATAAAGATGCTTATTTCATATGTTATAATATATTTATTTTCATATATATATATATATATATATATATATATATATATATATATATATATATTACATCTATAGTTATTATGATAGTAACTTATTCATTAATATGTGAAACATAAGTTATTATTATATACTATAGTACACATTTTTATCTTATACACATTATATAAGTTTATATACTTAGTTTATTTCCTTATGTTATGTATGTAGGAACATTCGGCCAACACTTGGGAGCTACATTTGAGCTAAATGGAGCATGTAACAGTAAGGAAACTTACATAGGGACGTTTAGGAGAGCATAAGGAACCATTCGTGATAAGTTTTCCGAAGACCCGTGAGCTCATAGCTGGATTGAACTGAAGATTTGAGCTGTAACATGACCTTATTTCAGTTGGGAAGCTGCACCAACATCATCACCACTTAGGACACTTCAAATATGTCCTAAGTCAAAAATTATGAAATTTTACCTTTTCGCGAATAGTTGCCACCTCAAGAGGTACCTTTTCACAAGGAGGTGCCATAATGTTCACCATGCTACAACTCACCTATGGCCAGCTCACCTCCAGCTCACCTCCAGCTCATTCACCTCTGAACTAGCTCAAACATGAAAGGTTAGTTTTTCCAAACATTGTGACCTTTCATGAATGATGTTGCCCATAAAGATGCCCTTTCACCATGGAGCATGTTGGTGAAGAGATCACACTCGTTGGAGGCATAAATCACCAAGAGACATGAGATAGAGCTCCATACCTATTCAGCCACACCATATGCCTTGTACATGAGAGATATGGCGCCAAACGTGAGGAGGAAGATCATCATTCAGCCAAGGGAGGTGTCTTTGGTGCCAAGATGAATAAGTATGCACATTCGGCCAAGTAGATGTCTCTCCATCCTTTGTCGAAACATCAAGCCCCTTCATGAAGGGTTAGTCGAACCATCACCAAGCCAAGGGACTTATCATTTAATTATGAATCAATATATACTTCCATAGAGACATGTACTTAGCCGAAACACTGTGTAACCATTCGGCCAAGCCCTCTCATTTCCTATAAATTGACAGGCTTGCCATCATTTGAAATCATCTCATATATTAAACAAACTCTTGTGAGTTAATTTCTCTTCAAAGTTCTTTGTGAACTTTATCGATTAAGTAAGTATAATTCATATACTTATGGCGTCATACCTTCCATCTTGATTTCTAAATTCCTAGATTTATATCTAGTGGGTTGAAGACACTATCACCGCCCCTCAAGTAAGTTTATGAAGATCAGGATTGTGCTTTATAGCATAGTTTCCTCTTTGGCGTGTTTGAGATACAACATCACCACCATCTTCGTTTCATCATCAACACCAACAACATCATCCATCAAGACCAAAAACATCTTCTTAATTCCGTAACCATCAATATTCTTTTTCTTTCATTTCATTACTTATCTTATTATTCCATTTATTTTCCCATCATTAATCATATTTGTTTCTTATCTTTGTTGCAGCTCAAACTTATAATTCAAGGAAATCAGTACTTGTCAATCCTAGATCGGGACACAATAAGGCTATCTATTCACTTCCATCAAAGCGTTTAGATTCACCTTACATCACATAGTGTCCATACCGAGTTCTAAAAGCTATATTTAGAATATCTTTCTCTTTAATCTTTAACTGGTGATATCTCGATCGAATATCAATCTTAAAGAAAATTGTTAAAGAAAATTGTTGCTCTCTTTATTTGATCAAACAAATCATCAATCCTCGAAGAGGATACTTGTTCTTTCTGGGCACCTTGTTTAACTGCCGATAATTTATGCTAACTGCATAGATCCATCTTTCTTTTTCATGAATAACATCAGTTCTCCTCAAGGTGAAACACTCAATCTGATTAATACTCGATCATGTAGTTCTTGCAATCGAACCTTTAATTCCCTCAATTCTATTGAGGCCATCCGATAAGGAGCCATTGAGATAAGCGTTGTACCTGAATATACATCAATACCAAACTCCACCTCTCGATCTAAATGTAATCCAGGTATCGCATCTAGAAACACCTATGAATACTGTTAGACTATTAGAATATCGTACAACTTAACTATGGTTACTCGTGTATCCACCACATTTGCTAAAATTAATTGGCATCATTGCAACAGTAATTTCATAGTAAAAAAGGCTGAAATCACATTGGATAAGGGATTTACCCTTTCTCCAACAAATATTACCTCTAAACCTTTCACATCCTTTAAAAACAATCTCCTCATGTGACAATCTACCCAACCATAATAGGGAGATAACCAATTCATGCCAAAGATTATTTCAAACTCCTCGAAAGGTAGTTCCATCAAATTTGCAAGAAATTCTACTCTCTGAATTTTGAATGGGAAATTTTTACATATCTGACTAATACTTACACTATGGTCTAAATGATTGATTTCCAGAACATCACTAGAAATAGGTTCTAATCGAATTACCATATCTCTAACCAACTTTGCACTAATATAAGAAGAACCATGGTCTACCATCACAAAAATAGGTTCATCAAATAGATAAAAGGTACTTGTTATAATCTCATGAGCATCAAAATCATTGTTAGTCTTTATATGATAAACTCGAACGGTATTCTTACCTTCACAGTTGAATTCAGCTTTGGACGTTCCTAGTTTGCCAACTTTACTGCCTCTACCTTTTTGAGGTTGCTACTGACTATCTGGGTAAAGCTCCGGACATTCATTTCTATAATGACCAGCTTTCCCAAAGTGCAATCTTTTTCCTCCAGTAAACCAACATTAACCATGATATCTCTTTCCACGAAGTTTACATTTTGGATTATGAAATCCTGAGCCTTGAGTACCTGTAGAAGACGTATTCACCTGCTTGAACTTTCCTCCCAAAAATCCGTTCTTGCTCGAAGATGTTGAGGATGCTTGACTTTTTTGTGGATATCTTTTATTGCGTTTGTATGATGGCATAGTAAAGGAATTTCCAAACCTTTTTCTTAACTGAGCCTTTTTCCCTTCCACTTCTTCAAGATCAATTTTCTCCATAGACTTAGCCTTTTTTATCATTTCTTGAAAAACATTAAATGATGAGTAACCAGAATCCTTTTATATTAAATATCTGATCCAATAATGAACCTGTCAATTCTGGCTTTTTCGATCGAGAAGAACTCTGATACAAATCGGCTCGGCCTGTTGAAATCCCATATGTATTCATAGATCTTTCTACCAGGTTACTTCAAATTCTAGAATTGTTTCATCATATCTTTGATGAACATGTCCCCAATATACTATTTTTTGAATTCTTTTAGAAAGAATTTGTTGGAACCGTCGGCACACCCCATGGCACAACAGAAACAAAACTCGACGGTCGCACCAGCGACCCAAGTATGAAAAACTGAAATCGGGAGGAAGGGATGCGAATACTTACAGTGGGTTCCATGAAAAACAACAAAGAAAACAGTGAATACTGGTGGTGTAGATCGGTTTGAATCGTAAGCCTCCACGAAATCACGTCTCGGCCTCTACTCAGCTCACCCATTTGAGAGCAATTTTTTTCTTCCCCAAAATAGTTTTGAGAGAAAAACGACCGAAGGTTTTTTGTGTGTGTTCTAAAACAGTTGCTAGACCTAACACACCCTTTTATAGCCAAGTTACCCTAATCATATTAGGTTTTTATTATTTCAAATTAATTAAATCTATATTTAATTGATTGGAATTTAATAATCCTTTTATATCCAAGTTATCCAAATCATAGTAGAGATTTTATTATTTCAAATTAATTAAATCTATATTTAATTAATTGAAATTAAATATTCGGGATTATTAAAACATATATTTAATTAACTCTAGATATATATTTTAGTAACGTACAACAATTGTACATCTTTGCTCGTTTCAATCCTAGGGTGTGACCTTGTAGGTTCTTGTAACGTTAGCAGTAATTATTAGAACAATTCTAATATTACATACAATGAGTGACATCTAGCAATATATCATTGTCACCCAAGTTACAAGAAAAATATGATTCGACATATCATTTTGGTGATTAACTCTTTTATGTATTACATCTTTTATGTCCTTTATCTCTAGAATAGGAACAAGCCTTGGAATATTCACAAGTCTTGGAATAGTCACACTTGTATAGCCCATCTATTGTTTCTTGATATCTAGAGTAGACTGTAATTAACGAATAGTTTATGATATCTCATATCAACTGATTCGAGCATGGCCATGCTTTTCTAGTCTTACTCAATCAAGTGGTCTGTGATATATTTCCGGTTATGTAGGAAGGACAAATCCTATCTTAATCATACACACCCACTACATATATTGAGATATATTCAATAACAGTCTTTATAGACCAAACAGTTACGGAGCTTGTTTAGTTGCATCAAACCATACAACAATATATGTTGGGATAGTATTGATCTCAAGTATAAGGATCATACATATAGTCATCCCCATGAGCAATGTTATGACTGTCACATAATAATCCAAGGCATATGCTCATGGTCGGTCAATCCAATACATTGTTCTCTAATAATATAATCATGTATCAATTCTGACATCTCTATGTCAATGACAACTCGTTGTCATCAATCAATAACTTGTTAGTCTAAAGAGTATTATTATTGTCCATGCCCATAATAATACTTGACTAGGGATCTTTTAATAATAACAATTATGTCATTATATGGACTTTATTATCCTCCAGTTTATGTTAAATACATATATATAAATGAAAATAATAGCGACAATGACTTTATTCAATAAAATCGGTAAATAAAAGTATTATTACAATAATCATATGATTGGTCTTTGGGCATACTCTAACAGAATTCCCAATAAATATGTTCAAAAGGGACTTGTGCAATAATTGTACTCTACCACACATTGGTTTGCTCCATTAGTAAGGACACAACCCCTTCTAGCTTTCCCTGATCATCACAAGGAATCCTGCTCAGCATGATCTTAACATCAATCAACCAGTAATCAGCAGCCATCAGATCTGCATCAGTTTCGCCTCGAAATTCAGGTGCTTTCATTTTCCTCAATTCTTTTGGAACTGACACTTGTGCTCTGCGATTGATGATATTGTCCAATGTGTGAAGGTATAGTCCTCGTTCTTGCACAACCATGTCATGTTGATTCCAATTGGGTGGTTCCATATTCTACTAAGCGAGTGGTGGATTTTGATTCACCTCATTACTTTCACTTTACGCAGAAGTAACATGATTAGCTGTCCTACTCAACTTTTGATGATCTAACATCTAAACACAATCAAAATCATCCATCATTTATAAGGATTAACTTTACTAAATAATAAATATCATGTTATATATACAATTATCAGTAAAATTTTGACATCCTAGTGGCATTTATATATTTTCAAATTAATTTTAACTCAACCGATATCCAGAAACGGTTAAACTTGTAGCTCTGATATCAATAAATGTAACACTCATTACTCGTATATTTATACAAATATGAGTTATAGATATCACATCAATTATATAAAACATTTCTTAAGTCAAACTGGGAAAAATTCATAACTATCAGTATAAAATATTTAATCATAGTAAATCCAAACAATATTTAAAACATACTTTAATATAAATATGTCCATTCATATTAATAATATTAGATACTATTATCCATAGTAAAGCAGTTTAGTTTAATTACTATAAATCAGTTCCAAAATATTTTAACAGAGCAACTAGGTCATTCATAAGGTACATGCTACTATCTAAGTCAAAATCACATCAAATGATATCTTAGTGATATTGTAATATACTCATCAATGCTTGGGTTGCCCAATACTCCTTACTCTTAATTATTTTTTTACCTACACGTGGAAATAAGCACATGTTAAGTATATACTTATTGAGGCAACTAAAATAATAAACAGTGCAATACATCACCTGCATGCAATCAAATGGCATTATTAATAATGATATGATCACTTAACATGCATATTTCAATATGTAATCACAGTAGACATGTTATAATTAACACATATAATTAACACATGGATCAATCAAAAAATGCAATTTGTCTTGATCGACATTGTGATCTACTATTGGAGAGAATAGTCAGCTTGTAGCAAATTCAATTCCCTAAGAACAAACTTAGCGGTGGCCTACTAAGGGAAATCAAGATCAGGTTCAATTCTCATAGAGACACCGTAATCCAAGCATGGGCTTTTCCAGAACAAAAGTTGTAACACCCTAATCCAGTCTTACCCAAAGATCTATGGATTACAATGTTACACGGGACTATCGAAATAGTAAACCAAAAATTTTCTTAAAAACTAATTTAAAATCACTTTATAAGTCCATCCATAATAAGTATGGTAAAACATACTAATAATTTGAGTTTACAAAATATGGATCCAAAATAATATAATATTGAGTAGAAATCAAAAGTTAAGATTGAATACACATAAGGGTCGATAAATAGTACATTCCCTTTAAGAATGACATTCCCTGTAAGAATGACTCATGACGTACTCTGAAAGTCTATGATGATCTGATTTACTGCACTGGAATGTTTGTGACGATTACTCGCCACAAACGGCCTCCTAAGAACCTACGCACATAAACATATTCTGAACGTTGAGCTTGTGAGATCAGTGCCTCACTAATAATTGTACTATATTACATGCATCCACTCAATGGTTAGCTAGTGGCATAGGTTTGAATCATTATACATACTGATCTACTAAGTTGTGGCTGGCATCATGGTGCACCTAAGGGTTTAGCATCTTAGAGCTAAAGCACCCCTTTAGCCTGTTAGAATACCGTCATCTACTCTAGGGTAAGATCTAAAATTTGCATCAGAAACATACACCCGACCAACTTACTCTGTTGAGCTCTCGGGGCATCTGTGCCCAGTCGGCTGCTGAAGTACATTGGCACTAACTTGGATACCCACTAACTATCGTATTCTGCTAAAGAGGAACTCGGGTCTCCTCACTATTTCTCGAGCATCAAACAAAGCTAGTTTTATGTAAACCTAACTGTTACTATTTTTATTGTTCTATTATTAATTATTTTATCTTGATTGAAGTCTTATTTGTTGTTATTTTGATGTATTTAGGGTACCTCGAGTCTAGTCCGTTAATCCTTAGATTATGTCTCCAAATTTGTTTGTTCGTATCGATATTGACCCTTCAATATCAATACCGAACTCTGAGTATCGATACCCACCTGTCGGTATCGATATTGATTGCCTAATAAAGGCTAGTTTAGAAAGATAGTATCAATACTCTTGGTTGAGTATCGATACTCTGAGTCTGGGGTATCAATACTAGCTTGAGTATCGATACCAAAATGGTATTCTGGAATCTGATTTGTGTCCCCTATATTGATACCTCTACTGAGAGTATTAATACCCCTACCTTGATACCGATACTCTATGTGAGTATCTATACCAAAATTGTATTTTTTAATGTTGGTCTTTATACCAACCCGATCAGTATCAAAACTGATGTCCCTGTATCGATACTCCTTGAATGAGTATCGATATTACCCTTTAAAAATTGCTTATTTTTTGCATGGATGAATAATAATATCAATATTATTCCTACAATATAGATACCCTGCTATGAGGTACCCTGTTTTGGCATGAAAAATCCTATCTTTCTACCCCTAAAACCCTATTATGGTCCCCAACTAATGTTTAAGTGTTTTATCTAATATTAGGGGTCATAAAGAGTATATAAACATGTTGAAAACACCCAAATAATACAATCTACCATGAACAAGCTTCAAGCTTATGCAACCTACGAAAACTCAAATAATGAACTACATGTGACAGAGTTGAGTTAGAAGTTAGTTACCTAGTGATTCTAAAAAGTGTCCAAGCTCAACAAGAACATGTTAGGACCGTCGACGCACCCGATGGTGTAGCGAAAATAAACTCGACGGTCTCACCAATGATCCATGTATGATAAAACTGAAATCGAGAGGAAGGGATACGTTTACTTACATTGGGTTCTTTGGGAAAAAAACAATATTGTAGTTATGGTAAGAGTAATCACTAACGGTTCGAATCATAAGCCTCAACAATAAATGTCTCGGCCTCTACTCAATCTATCCAGTTGAGAGCAATTCTTTTTTCTCGAAAATGTTTTGAGAAAATTCGTTTCAAAAAGGTTAAATAAATGCTAGACCAATAACATCCCTTTGATATCGTGTTGCCCTAATATTTAGGGTTTTAATTTCAAAAAATGGAATATAATTACTCTAATTATATATTTTTTTAATTAAATTTGACATTCCATGTATAATTAAAATTACAACTGCATATATATATATATATATATATATCAAGTATATATTAACATTAATTATACATTTTATAAATTATACATCTATAACTCATTTATAAATTGCTCTTTTTAACTCTGGGGTGTGACCTTGTAGGTTCCTATAGTGTTAGTAGTAATTATTAGAACCATTCTAATATTACAAACAATGAGTGACATCTAGCAATATATCATTTTCTCCTAAGTTACAGAAAGTGATGATTCAACATAGCATCTTCGTGATTAACTCTTCTGATGTATTCTAACCATTTGCCCTTTATATCTAGAATAGGCACAAGTCTTGGAATAGTCACACTTGTATAGATCATCTATTATTTCTTGATATCTAGAGTAGACTATAATAAATGAATAATTAGTGATATCTCATATCAACTTATTCGAGTATGGCCATGCATTTATAGTCTCACTCAATCAAGTGGCATATGATATGTTTCTTATTATGTAGGGAGGACAAATCCTATCTGGATCATTCACACCCCACTACATATATCGTGATATGTTCAGTATCAGTCTTATAGATCAACCAGTTAAAGAGCATGTTTAACTGTATCAAAACATAAAAACAATATATTGAGATAGTAATGATCTCGAGACTAAGGGTCATACATATAGTTGTCACCATGAGCAATATTGTGACCATTACATATTAATCCAAGACATATGTTCATAGCGGGTCAATCCAATATATTGTTCTCTAAAAACATATTCATGAATTTATTCTAACATCTCTATGTCAATGATAATGTATTGTCATCAATCAACAACATGTTAGCTTTAAACATATTATTATTGCCCATGCCCATAATAATACTCAACTAAGAACCTTTCAATAATAATCATATTATTATATGGACATAATAATCATATTATTATATGGACATTATTATCTTTTTATTTATTTAATACACATAAATATAAAAAAAGAAAATAATGGCAATTCCTTTATTCAATAAATGCAGTAAAGATAGTATGTCAATACAATCATCACATGATTGGTCTTTGGGCATACTCTAACAAAACAAGCTTTTCCTTCCCCTTTGCCTTGGAGCTTTCTCCAACTTTTTTCACAAGAAAAGAATCCAATGCTTGAGTTACTAGCTGAGTTTAAGAGTTTAGAAGGTTTTAAGAACCATTCTTAAGCCTAGAAATTATTAAAAAACATATTATATTCTCTAAGTTTCTTAAACCTCCACAAAACTCATTTTTGGTTCCCATGGTAAAATAGTGAAGTTGAGGGCTTAATTAAAAGCTCTAGAGATATTTAATTTAGTTATTACCTTCGTGTTGATGGGAAAAGCTTGAAGGAAAATTCCCATCTTTCACTTAGAATTCATAGGAAGAAAATAAAGTTTGGAAGAGGAAGAGAAGACAAACTTGTGAATAAAAAGAGATGGAAGGCTTCTGACGTGAGATTACCAATTCTTATTTTCAGTTTTATTTTTTAACAATGGTATATTTACTCACTTGGTCCTCCTGATTTTGGTTTTAAACTAAAAATACACTTTTTATCCACTATTATACTCAATCCAAGCCCAAATTCACTAAATCTTGGGTCAAAGCTTCCTACAAGCCAAGGAATCATCTAAAGTCCATCTCAAGTTAGCCCAAAACTCTTAACTCAGGATATGATGCGTTACACAAGTTGCATTAGCATTAACATCGATAGCCATTGTTAATCTAAACAGGGATTAAATTCCAAGGATTGGCTTTGGAAATTAGTTCACCAAAGAGAAGAGCAAGTTACAAGGGTTGGGTCCGGTAGACTGTAACTGTAAAAAAATCTGAAGCAAAATATATTTTACTGATCGAGACGAATTAAGACAAAGCGAAGCTAGAGGCTATCTCTCATCATAATTATTTTCAATCTTTTATTATTCTTGCATTATTTATTTATTTATTTATTTTCAATTTATTTAATTTACTTTGTTAAATTCCCTTCTTTATTCTTACAAATTTATTGGTTAGAGATCAATTCAAATCAACATTAGAAAATTTTGAATCCTTGTGAACGACCCCTTTTTGCTATTATTCATTTATAGCTTTTTTATCTGAGAAAAAGGGTTTATTTATTTGACAATTAAGATGCTTTTTAGATTTTAGCCTAAATGAGCATACATTTTATTCTTGCTCATTTGTTTGATTGAGTGTGCCTGATTAATTTCGACATTCTAGAACTTATGATTAAATGCATATCGAGACTACATGTTGAACTTGATGCTTTAAGATGATTAGGGCACTTAGGATTAACCCCCTTCTCTACCCAAATTGCATACCTATTTATATCGTTAGTGAACCAACTTTGTGCCTTTACCCTTTTATTCGTTTTACCCCATTATTAACTCAAAACTTTTTTTTATCTTTACCCTCTTTTCTTACCCATGTCAAGATAGGGATTGATTGTTCCACGAACGACAAAAACAAAAAATAGAGAGAATAAGAAGAAGCATTCAAAAAAATTATAGTTCGGCTTGGTGTTCGAACAAAAACAAAAAATAGAAAAAAGCAGAAAAAAGGCAAAGAAAAATAAAAAATGAATAAGAAAGAAAGAGTTGATTGTTTGATTACGCTTCTTCGAGATTGTTTACTTGCTTGAAATCGTATATTGAACTTATATATTTTTGCATCTCTTGTCTTAACATTTAAAGCCAATTTTTTGGCATTATCCCTACACTAACCTAAGCCCCGTTAAAACCTTATTAAATACCCTTTGCTTAAATGCATCTTGTTCATTCTAGTGGTGGAGACTTGATTTTCTTACAAGCCTATGGAAATGTCTTTATTGATCTTAACTTTGAGCAATTTCTTTTACCCGAAACACTTTGAGAGATAATAAGTGAATCCTTGTGAGGTATTGAGTCTTGTTACATTGAGATTGATGGATAATTGGGATATCTTGCCTTTCACTCAAACTTGTTACTAGTTGTGCCTGTTTACTTTATTGTCACCTTGATTCCGATATTTGTTTTGATCATTGACTCATTTAATACTCTTTGATATATTGTGAGATGAATGATTAATAATTTGAGATTTTAACAATTGATTAAAGCATACTTGAGGAAAAACATTGAATAAGTGAGGGTGAATTAATGAGTGTTTTATTTTGTTAGTATTTTGTTGCTAATTACTCCATGTTATCTCTTTGATATTGCTAATTTGGGTGGGTCGTTTATGTTCAATTATGTGCATGATTCTATTTTCCAGAAAACAACATTTAAAGGACGAATTATGTATATTTTTTTATTTTTTGGAATCAAGTTTTGGACACGGGCATGAATTTAGGCATATGGCGATGTCGACGTGACAGAATCTGCAGTCCAATCAGCGTCAACTTCTAGAAGACGATCTAGTAAGTGAAATCAAGGAAGAAGGTTGGATGGACAAAAACTCTTTGGAAATTAAGAATGAAGAATTTTAATTGGCTTTAAATGTTTGGGAACTATTATTTTAATTAGGAATTACATCTCTATTAATTAGAATTATAGTTTGTTATTATTTAGGATTTAAGTATTTGAATGCTTTTAAAATTATCTTTAAAATTTTTAATTCTTTTAGATATTTTATTTTCTTTACGCTATCTCAAAATATAAATACCCTTATGTTGAAGCTTGAAAGACGTGTATTGTTTTCTTGGATTTAATTAGGTTTGGGATTTTTTTATAAATATTATTTTTCTTCTTCATCTTTTTTATTTTCTTTCATTCTTTTATATGTTAAGTATGATTTCTATCAGCTTAGATAAACTTCCATTTAGCCGATAGTTGAGAAATGGTTCAATTCCTTTCGTGAGAATTGAAAAAGTGCTTCACATCTTCATATTTCTTTCTTGACTTTCGGTAATCCAGGATTGACAATTGGCCTTTCCTTCAAGCATCTCGATACTTTTTGTCTAAAGAGTGCACATTGGCTTGATTGACGTTGTGATCTACTTTTGGGGTGGAAAATCGACTTGTAGTACATTCAAATCCCTAAGAACAAACTTAGCGGCGGTTTGTTAAGGGAAATCAAGATCAGGTTCGATTCTCATTGAGACACCATAATCCGAGCACATGCTTTACCAGTACTATAACATAACCTTGAAGTTAACATCGATAAATGATGTCAATCCAAACAAGGGCTAAATTTCAAGGATTGACTTTAGAAAATTAGTTCACGAGAGAGAAGAATAAGTTACAAGGGTTGAGCCTTGTAGACTGTAACCGGCAAGTATCCGTAGTAAAATATATTTCAGTGATCAAGACGAATTGAAGCAAAGAGAAGTTGGAGACGATCTCTCATCATAATTATTTTCAATCTTTTACTATTCTTACGTTTTTTTTACTTTATTCAATTTATTTAATTTGTTTTGTTAAACCCCTTTTTATTTTTGTCACTAGATTTATTTGTTAAATATCAATTCAAATCGACATTATAAATTTTTAAATCCATCAACCTTTTCTTCTATATATTACGTTCTTAACCTATTTATTTAAAAAAAGATTATTTAATTGACAATTACGACGTTTGTTAGTGCGTTTGAGGAACTATAGTGTAGTTTCAAATCGTCACTGAAGTGAGTATCTTATAATTTTATAATAGGATTGGCTAACTGTGAAAATTTGCAATTTCCATTTAGACATTATTCAATCGGTAACAAAACATTATTGTTTAATATATTAATTTTTTTTTCAATTCCTTATATGGAATAAACTCGGTTTTCATGGGGTCAACGCATTCCCACGCGATTTACACACGTATCTCACGCGCTGTCAATGGGCTTATCACATGCAATTTATCTTTTCTTCTTTAATTCTCTTATGATTATTCAACCTTTCGCCATTTCTACATTTCTCACCTGCAAATTCACAACTCAACGTTGACAAAAATGGATCTTTTTATGTTAAGTTTGGGACCACGAAAGAATTGTGAGTTCCCTTTTTTTATATTTCTTTCTCCGTTAAACTTTATTGAAAAAATATGATATTTCGGGATTTTGTGTGTCTTTGTTCTTTTTATTTGCTTTTAATTGTTTTCATATCTAGCATAAAGTACGATTTTAGCTTTTGTAGTGCGACTTTATCCTTTTGAATTTAGATATTAATTGATGGAGCATATAGCATAAGGATCCTCAGTTGAAAAGATTCTCAATGTTAGTTTCTTTTAATTCTTTTTATTGTAGGTTTTTTTTATTTGAAGATTTTATGTTTAGCTATTTGGTCAAGACATTGGATGGGAAATTGGTTTCTGATTACTGTTTTTCCAACAATTACTGATAACTCTTCAAAAGAGTTACTATTTGAGCAGCAATGAAGTGTGGTTTGAGGATAGATTCGAGGGTTTTGATCCAAAGAATGAGGGTTTAGGCTGGTTGAAGGATGATAATGAAGGAACAAGCTGCATGGACGGATGATACGAATGATTCCTGGCAGCCGCGGGCAGAAGATTTTCCAGTCGAATGGAAATCTAAAAAAGGCCCGACCACCCCTGTTAGGAACTATGCAGATATTTGAGTTTTGCATTAGCCACGATTATCCATCTCTTATTAAATGTCGAAAACTCCCGGGTCAACCGCTCTGCACATTTTCTTAAGCCCAATCATACGGTCTTTTTCCTCTTTAATTATATTGTCCATGCATATATTGTAGACTCCAATAGTGCTGCTAGACTACTAGCATACATCATTTAAAATGCAGGATGTGGTTGAACTGAGATTTCAAAAAGTTTAAAATAGAAGCTGTTTACAAAGTTGATAAGTTTGGAATGAATTAGTACCATTTTTGCTTGCATGGAGTTGCAAGTACTTTCGTTATCTCAGGAAGGATATGATAAACACATGTAGGGTTTCCATTTTTCTATCATAAATAATAGGAATTTACTAATTCTCAATTACATCGTAAAAGCAGGTAAATGGGAATAATGAATTATACCTTTGTGTTTCGGTTATTCTCATAACGGGGATAGGCTTTCCTCAATCCCGGTTTTCGTTATAATATAAAAATATAATGCTAAAATTCGCTTGGCTCCCCACGTCATCAAGTAGCGTAACTTACTTAGAAGGCTATCAATCCAATCACCACTGCAACGCTTACCCATGACCACACTACCCTAGAGGAAGCGGAAGGAGAAGGTGCTTCAGAATCTTCATCATTGTCATCAGAATCGTTCGGTTTGGGGGGCGACTTCCTCTTGGCGGCTTTAGGAGATGGAGCTGGTGCATCGGATGGAGAAGGGGAGTCTACCTCATCTTCATTCGCAGATTCATCTTCGGCATCGGGCTAGGAGCACTGGTACTGCTAGACTTGGACCTCTTGGGAGCAGAGGCCGGTGGCTTGGAACCCGGTGGTGGTGGAGGAGGAAGGATGGGATCACCAAAGGCAGGAGCCACAATGGGTGTGCTAATGTGCAGCACTGATAAGTTGAAAGGCTGGGAAATGACGGAACCCAGAAGCTTAGCAACTAGTGGTGAACCCTTGGTGGCTGAACCAAACACAACATCTCCTGGTGCTATCCTGGTAAGGTTGATGAAACCATTTTGGTTGGAAGCCGAGCCGGTGGTTTGATACAGACTGGTGAGAAGAGCACTCTTCTTTCCCAGCTTTTGGATCTTTTCCTTATCAAAGTAGTCAAGGATGATGTGATTCATGAGGATTTCCCTAAGTTCATCGTTGGGCCTGTTGGCGATGGATTTGATGGCATCGTTGTCCAGGGCTAGTATGGTAATGGTTTGACGATGGTTGATTGCTTCGATCAGCTTTGTCTGCTTGAGAAGATTGCCGAGACTGCTGTACTCAGAGTAATCTGCAAGCGCTTTGGTGATGTTTAAAGCTGTAGAGGTAGTGGACAAGGCCAGCAGGAAGAATCCAGCAACGAAGAGGAGGTAGGCTTCGGATTTAGCATTCCTAGTCACAGCCATTTCGGTGTGGAAAGCCGATTAAAACAAAGCCTGTTTAATCCTGCCTTACCACTTGGGCATTATGCCTTTACTTATATTCGAGGCTAGCGGAGAATGTGCCAACATTTCTTGCTTGCTCCCCGACTTGTTCTAACATCCATTCCACATGTCAATATTATATCATGCAGTTGGAACGTTTCCGCTCCATATCATTACTCTTTTGGAGTCTGTTTTAATCTTATGGCTCCTCATCATATAAATAATTCCCCAACCGTCAATTCAAACTGCAAGGGCCTAGGAAAGTATTCATTTCATTAGTACAACAGAAAAAATAAAGGTTTTCTTATCCATGCTCAAAACTTTGTCAAAAGATTTATAAGAGATAGTGCAGGATGGAACAGAAACTAAGCTCTAGAAATTCGAAATCTTTAACTGAAACGGAAACGAGACCAGTATGGATTGCGGAGCAAAATATATGTAGCGTTTCGATTGGCCGCTTACAGGATTATTAGCAAGAAAAATAATAAAAGTCATTGTAATGAAGGGTCTGTGTCATTTAGGGTATGTGACATGTTTAAAGAAGAGCACAAATAAATAATAAAGGCCATTGCCTTTCCGTCTGAATGGTTCATAAAGGCTGCTCAAATCCTTGCTACACTAACACCGGCTGTTCTCTCTTCTCTTTGGGATTTGGGACGACCACCGTTGACTCCAAGAATACTTTAAAAGATCAGTAACAGGGAAACCTCACACACAATTAACTACTAGTATTAAACATATGTGGTTTATGTTATTTGTTAATATCGAGAGACAAAGTTCAAGTGAGATTTGAAGGTCCTCTTGGTGGAGAACCATGGAACTATAGCCCATGTGACGTCGTGCGGGCTTGAAGGTCCTCTAGTGATAAAGATGACAGAAACCTAATGTTGCGGTCCTTTATTATTTCACTTTGCTAGCTACTTCAGGCTTCAATGATTTTTGAATCGACTCTTATCACTATCAAGATTGGTTTTGGATTATTGGATGTTAATTTACTGCGGTCTTAAACTAGCAACAAGTGCTATTTAGCTATAAACATAAAGACTAGACTAAGCAATTTGTGATTATTAGATATGATTGGCTAATTGTTATGATTTAGTCAAGTGGCCTTTGTTATAGAAAGACTTTTGCCTCTAGAGGTGGCAAACGAGTCATTCGGATCGGGTTTGGTCCAAATCATTTCGGTTTAGATTTAATTCATGTTAGGTTCAGGTTTCAGTTTTATTCGGTTATATATTAAATCGGGTCAGGGTCGGATCGGGTCATTTCGGGTTTCGATTTTATTCGGGTCAATTCGGATATCGGGTCGGGTCAATATATGATCGGTTGATTTCGGATCGAATTAAATCGGATCGGTTGATTTTTGAGTCGGATCAATATATGTACAATTATTTTCGATCTGGGTCAACTTTGGATCTTTTGGTCAATTCAAGTTGAGTTGGGTATAAGTCAAATCAAGTATATATAGAATTATTGATATATTTTTATAAAAAAAAATGTGTCTTTTTTTTAATCTTATCATTTGTGTTCAATTTTATTCAAATTTCAATTATAATTATAATTTAATTCAAACTCGACCTATTAGATATGTTAGAGGACCAAAAAAATTTATGGTACGATCTATTTTACAAAAAAAAATTAAATTATAAATTTTATTATCTATTAAAATTTTAAAAAATTAGATAGTTAACGTTTAATTACAAATATAATATTTTTATTAAACTTAAAAGTAATAATAATATAATACTTATGTTTGAATAAATATTGTTCTATATATATTTATAAATGGTATTATATTATTATATCATCGATAATATTTTTAATTTTAAATTATTAACAAAAATATATATCTTTATATTGTAAAATAAGTTATTTGTGTTGTATAAAAATAAGTTATATTTATATATTAAATTTAAATAACTATATTTTTTCATATACAAAAGAATTAAAATAATTTGTAAATTAATTTAATAGTTTTGGAAAGTTATTTTAGTAGTTCAAAGTAAAATATAAAATTAATAATGAATTGCATCATATGTCCCTAAACTATGACTCTCATTTTAAATTAGTCCTTAAACTTTTAAATGTTTCGATTTCATCCTTAAACTCTAACTCTCATTCTAAATTAGTCCTTAAACTTTTGAATATTTGAATTTCTTCCCCAAACTATGAATCTCATTATACTGGACCCTAAACTTTTAGATCTTTCAATTTCATCCCAAATTCATCGAAATATGTAATCTATTTCCACTATTGTTTAACCTATTTTTTTATTTTTTCAAACATATAATAATATAACTTGCCTAATGATTTTATTAACAAGTGATGTGATTAGTATATACAAATATTTACGATAAAATTGAAATATTCAAAAAATTTGAGGACCAATTTAGGATGAAGATCATAACTTGGGGTGAAAATGAAATGTTCAAAAGTTTAAGGACAAATTTAGAATAATAGTCATAGTTTAAGGATGAAATGGAAATGTTTAAAAGTGTAGGGACCAATTTAAAATTAGGGTCATAGATTGGGGACATATGATGCAATTAACTCATTAATAGTTCATAATTTGATTTACATAAATTCAAAACCAATTTAATAAGTTATTTTAGTATTTTTATACATTTTAACTCAATTATCGGTTTAAAATCATGTCAATGTTCAGTTCATATCGGGTTTGGATAAATTGAATTCGGGTTACGTTCGATTCAGGTTATTGTCAATTCGGGTTGCTTTCAGTTTGAGTTACTTTCTGGTCGGTTTTGATTTGATTCTGATGTTGTAATTGAGGTTGTGGCATAGCAGGTTGATTGTCCTATTGTGGTTTTTGGTAATTCTATTGTTACAGATTGGTAACATTTTAGATTATCCAAGAAAAATAAGGATGATTATGAAAGTTGGCATTATAGGTGTTACCAAAAGTATTGTCATTTCTATGGTAATTTCTCACATAAAAGACGGATTCGGGATTTTAAAGGCATTCTTCAAAGTTTTGATTATCTCCACAATAAACACAAAAAGAGTAGATGTAGCTTTAACCTCATAAATTCCCCAGGTTTTTGTAGTTTTTTCACCATATCCGTCAATGCTGAAATTTGAGTTGCCATAGAGTTGAATACACTAAAATCCATGACTGCAACATTGTGTTGGCCAATCATATTCCATATATTGTGGTATTGATAATCATTGTTCGATATTCTTTCTAGAATATCATAAGTTTCATTATTTGTCTTGTCCAATAAAGCTCCATGACTCGAGATAGCATAGGATCTTTTAGTAAACTCTGTCAAGCAAATAAGTGGAGAAAATATAGGAGATGAAAAATTTGATGATCCAATGATGAAATTAGCACTCCTATATATAGGTTGATGAAGTGAACCCTCAAACAATAATCTTTCTCCATAATTTACGTGATTCTAGAGCATATGATAGTTGTCAATGACCACCTATACCTTCTAGAAGGTTCTCCATTCTTCACTCGATTAGTCACCAAATACTGCAAAACCGTTTAGTACTCTAGCACAACATTGCAACACATCATTACATACAGCTTCAGTATATGCTACTTGCATCATCCTACCCAATTCAAGCATAAAACATAAAAATAAGCAAACTTAGTCCTAAGATACAAATGAAAGAAATGCATTAATGATGCTATCATGCTCCTAAAAATGCTTAAGCTCAAGCTCAACCTAGCTAAAAATACTTCTAAATGATAACTCTTTTGGAGAGTTATCAAAGAGCATGACCATCACCTCCGTATTGTACTTCAGACTATTAGAGAGCACCAATTGTACATCAAGTTCAATAAGTTTGAGTTTTAGCTATCATAGGTATCATTCTTGAGCCATGTAGTATCCACCGAGGGTTTCTAAGTTGTCCCTTAGAAAATCTGAGTTATAGTCGAATAGGAGTCGTCAAGAATCTATCCAAGATGCATAGTTTTCTAAGACTTGCTTTTTACTATCGTCGCTTTGTGAAAATGTTTTCCATGATTTTTTCTCCAATGATAAAGCTACTAAAAAAGCTAGTACTATTTGTTTGAGATGACAAGTGCTAGTAGAGTTTCGAAAGGTTAGGACATTTTGACTCATGCACCGGTGTTGACTCTGTCAAAGTCAGGAAAGGATTATACCGTGTGATAACTCCATGAAAATGCTATATTTAGGGCCTTTTAACTTAAATTATTTATTTTCTTCATGCATATTTAGGTTCACATAGATGCATTTAAGAGCTAATAATTGCATTTGGTGGGTTCAATTTGCCAAGGCATATTATTTTGCAAATGGTGTTGTTTTAAGAGGAAGGTTGTGTCTTGTTGATGATGTGTAGGATAATGAAGCCAAGGTGAGCAAGGAGATTTGTAAAAGCATTCTCAGATGCTGAGAAAGGAGAAATTGTCATGGAAATATGGGACAACTAAGCATGAGGAAAATGTAGCAGCAGCTAGGACGAGATTTATGGGCGTAGAAAAGACAAACGAGTAAATATATTTCCATCAAAGTGCCAGCTATCGAGCAATGAAGTGATTTCTATTACTAACCACTTAGTAGGGGACTATAACCACATTTTTACACATTCTCACGTGAGGGAAATGTACCTTAGGGTACTATGGGAATTTTTACACTAAAACTAGAAAAAGTGGCCATAAAAATGGAAGGGAATCTTTGAGTGAAAAAATGAGGTAGGCAAGAGTGAAAAGAGGGGTTGCTAGGTATCTGAGAGGAGTTAACGTCGCTAAGGTGGTTCACAGAGGCTCGATGGAGCTCACGACAACACGCGTTGGATTTTTCTCCTCAACCCTTGTGTTTTATTACATTTATATTTTGTGGGTTGTTATGGAATAAATTATTTTCTTGGATGATTTGAACCCTACTATGAATTAAACCTTATTTGGTGTGGGTTATTATGGATGATTAATTGTTTATTTTAATGAATGGTTTAATTCCTTGTGTTTATTATTTTCTTTTCTCATTGTAATTAATTACTTATAATTGTAAGAGCTATGAGAGTAGCCATGTCTTAGGTTCACTACTTAGTGTTCGAGAGAAACTAGGTGGTTCGATACTCAGTGTTCAAGAGAAACTAGGTGATAATCAACGTGACCATAGTTCTAGCTACTAACTAGAATCTAATCCTCCATTAAAGATAAGGTTAGGATTTCAACGACTAAAAGGAGTAGTTCTTAATCAATAGGTTTAATGTTATTGTTCATACAAAAAGGTATTACCGTAACATTTTTATCTATCAGGTTCCATGACTAGAGATAGCATAGGATCACTTTAGTAAACTATATCGAGAAAATAGACCATAGAAGCTTGAACCATTCTAATAAACAAGACTTAGGATTCGTTAGTGACCCTACCAAACATTCTCATTGTAGCTTGTTATGTGAGGATTGGCAAGTTATCTTACTTATCCCCAAATCCTCAATCTATTTTCCGTAGAATTTTTAATTGGCTACACTCTAAACATCATGATTTGCATAACATTTCCATCTACCACCCATCCACACAACTATTGAAATTCCACTTGCATACATTTTGTTTTGTCTCAACATTTCCATTTGCTACCTTTCCATTATATCATTTCAACTTCATCTGTGTACAGTTCATTTTACCTTAGCATTTTCA